>NC_052154.1:18397158-18419080 GCF_902713615.1 Scyliorhinus canicula
GGATAAATCGGCGGCATTGGCGCCGGCGCAGCCCCCCCCCCACCCACCCACCCCCCCCCCCCCCCCCCCCGAGATTCTCCGCCCGGATGGGCCAAGTGGCCGCAAAAAAAATCCGGGACCTGCCGGCGGCGTCCAGGTGTGGTCTTACCCGGCGGGACCTCGCCGTGCATCCATCCGGGGGTGGCCTGGTTGGGGGGGGGGGGGGGAGAGGGGTACGACCCTGGGAGGGGCCTCCGCTGTGGCCTGGCCCGCAATTGGGGCCTACCGATCAGCGGGCCGGCCTCTCGGGCTGGGGGTCTCTTTTACTCCGCGCCAGCCCCTGTAGCCCTACGCCAAGTTGTGTCGGCACCGGCGTGGAGAAGGGAGCCATCGCGCATGCTCGCATTGGCGCCGGTTGCAGCGTGCATGCGCAGACCCGCAGCGCCCATTTGATGCCGGCATCGGCAGCTGGAGCGGCGTGGGTCGCTCCAGTGCCATGCTGGCCTACTGAAGGGCCCGGAATCGCTGCTCTTGAGGACATGTGGACGCCGTCGTGAAATGCGATGGCGTTTACGACCGCGTCAACACTTAGCCTCAGGAGCAGATAATCCCGCCCGGGTGTTTCGCTAATAAATAAGAATTTTAATATGGGTTTCTAGTCCAGCACCTGTAAGTAATCTCATTTTAAAATGACTAAACAAGACTTTAAAAAACGATACTAAATGATTTACAAATTTCAATGGTGTACACTGATCATTTTTGTAATAAACGTTTTTTTTATTTGAAAGTTTTTAAACAGTGCCTACTTGTGCATTTAAGGCTAAGAGAGCCAGATTGATTTGAACCGCCACCTTCAATGGGCACAAATGGGTGAAATTAGCAAAAAACTCACCACGCATATTAATTCAGTCTGTGAGCATGATCAATGTTGTGTGGGGCCAGGTTCCAGCACGATGATTTTTCAACCAGCATATTTTATCACAGAACATGAATTTGAACTTTGGACATAATTTGCACTTGAAATTCTTTGTTCTTTGGGCTAATGTTGAGATGCCTTGCATAGCAATGGGGGGGGGGGGGGGGGGGGGGGGTGATGAGGGGGTCAAAAGAGTGGGGGAGGGTGTGGGTGAAGATCCGGGCAGCCGGACAAAATGGCGCCTCAATCTGCAAGAAGCATTTCCTGCTGGAAATCCCTCTAGGTGTGGTCTCGATGGGGAGAAACTCCCCAAGGCCAAAAAATGCAGCAAAGTGCCGTTGAACAGCAGGATGCTTCTCAATGCTGCAGCCTCCAAGAAAAATCCCAATAAATGTCCCCGTTCAGCGAACTTGAACTTCAGTCCGCGGAATGGCACCCCTTAATCACATTAATAGAAATATGCTGATTATCAGAAGCAGTTTATGGAAAGAATTTCAAGATTAACATTTGCATGGAACTTTGTTCTGACTTTGAACTGCAGTTAATACTGATGCATTACCTGAGTGAAAACAAGTGAAAAAGAATCATATTCCCTGTACTAACCTTCTTCATCCGCAGAATAAGTTCACCACAGCTCTCCCCGCCAACCGCTAATAAGCATGATTCATTTACCTTGCTTGATGAATAACATTTTAAACTCCACTAAGTCCGTAGCTAAATGGAGACAAGTAATTTCCCTGAGGCTGAGGAGTAATCAGAGCACTCATCTGTGCACACTGATGCTATGCAAGAGTGGAAAGAAAAATACATAGAAAGGGCATATGGCTGGGCATTGACCAGGAAAAATGATACAAGGCATGTGGGGGACCTAACGAACATGAGCACAGGAAGGAAGGAGAGGGGAGAAGTGAATAAAAAAATAAAAAAGCCACTTAATGCTGGGGTGGGAAATGAAAAATCAACTTATGATAGTGAGCAGGGCACAGTAATGTGCAATTATTTAAATGTCTTCTGGAAGCATACCCGTGTATAAAACAAGCGATTATTATAAAACATGAGTGACTTGAAGGCTCTGTTGACATCAATTAGGCCAGAAGCCAGAGATGAGCTAAGTGCACAGTTCATGCACAGCTAACTAGCAGCCAGTAAAGGTTTATCATATAGACATTGTATGCCAGCAATAAGCCAGTTAAAGTACACTGTTCACGTCAGTGTAACGTTTTTGCCTTTTCATGAATTACTTTTTACGGAATTCTGATGAGCATAAGATTTAGCACGAGCTGACGTAGCTGGAAAGGGTAATTTCTCACGGCTTCAGAAGTATCACTGCAATTGGTGTGAAACAGTCGAGTGAGGTTCTCCAACAATTCTTCTTTTGTTTTAGCATGGACCAAGGAATGGAATCATATTTGGGAGGGGCTCCATTATCCTGACCGCTGCCTCTCATTGTCCAGCTTTGAAATAGTTTTTGTCTCAAACTAGTACCTCTCACATACTAATGCTAAAATAAATGTGCCTTCGCGTGACTATATAAATGTTTTGTTTTTGGAAAAGTCATAAGTGGCTTTATTTCTCCCTGAGCTGAGATTGTTCTAAGTTAAGACGTTTTTTTCCAGTGGCGAATGCGTTGGCGTATTTATGGAACCCAATGCTTGATGCTCATTACTCATGCGTTCTTGAGGTCTGCATGTTCTTTCATTATGTGATTTTGTATAATCAATTTCAAATGAGTCAGTCGCTCTACTGCCTTCATCAGTTTCAGTAGTGCCTTTGACATTGAGTAACTAAACTGTAAATGTGCAAATCCTGACCTCCAATGCACTGAACTGTGCATCAGGGAACCCTAAAAGAATAAATATTTCTGTTTGACTCCAGGAAATGATTGCAAGCTGCAGTACAAAGATCTATTTCAGAAATGTTCAGCTTAACTGAATATAACCAAGAGCTACAATAAATTCAGAGAAAAATTGAAAAAATAGACATCTTCAAGAGCAATTTCTCTTATGTTCATGTTAAAAATAAGTGTTTGCTTCCCATTAATATTCATAAAAGTTGGGTTTCATCAAGCAAATATACAGTCATGGTTTCTTAACCAACCAAAAGGCATTGAATCATTTGGTCAGCTCAGATCTCGAGTAAGAGTGGCAAAGCACTCTAAGACCCCTGAGATCATGGAAGGCCCTATATAAATGCTGTAAGTGCTGTTCTTTTTTATAATGAAATTATTTACAAATGTCCCAATAAAATACTTTGGATAATCTCTTTCTACCACAGGTGATAAACGTTTAAGCTGCTTTTGGGTCTTTTCTGTGAATTTGTCCTCATCACATTAGGCCACTGACAGTATCAAATCAGTATCCAGACTGTATCAATAACGAATTTATCAAAATTGGGCAATCGCTTTGACGTGAAGAAAATGCGTTGAGATCGCTTTCACTTATTTGCATTGAAACATTTCACCGTGCCACTTACGTGTGAGATCATGAGAATGAAACTAACGCCAGGCTCTTCAGCTTTGACGAAGAGTCATCCCGACTCGAAACGTTAGCTCCGTTCTCTCTCCACAGATGTTGTCAGACCTGTTGAGATTGTCCAGCATTTTGTTTTTGTTTCGGATTCCAGCATCTGCAGTCATTTGCTTTTAACCAGGCTCTTTTGACTCTTTCTCTCCCTCATTCTGTGTTTTTACACTGAAGGGGCTGGTTTAGCTCAGAGGGGTTGGTTTAGCTCACTGGGCTAAATCGCTGGCTTTTAAAGGAGACCAGGCAGGCCAGCAGCACGGTTCGATGCCCGTACCAGCCTCCCCGGACAGGCGCCGGAATATGGCGACTAGGGGCTTTTCACAGTAACTTCATTGAAGCCTACTCGTGACAATAAGCGATTTTCATTTTTCATTTTCACTTATAAAGCCAATGATCCCTTTAAGAGTGGGTGGATACGTGAGTTTGAGTAGGGTGATCATTGCTCGGCACAACATCGAGGGCCGAAGGGCCTGTTCTGTGCTGTACTGTTCTAATTCTAATTCTAATTCTAATACACATCACACCTAAACTACAAATACTATCGGAAGAATTAAAACATTTTTAACACTTACGTTTTAAAATGTCCTTAATTTGTGCAGCTTTGTCAGAAAAATACAAAGCAGACTTGAAAATCGCAATGCAAATGTGTACAGTTTGCTTAAAGGGTGTCTAAAATCGATTGCGAACATGTTGCGTTTTATTTGTGTGGTGGTTGAGTGTAACTCTTATCATTTAGTGTTTTGCTTGATGAAAATACCAGCTATTGAAATACATTCCTACCGATAAAAAAATGAGTATTTGACCTCTCTGACAGAAAAGAATCTGATTCCCATTACAAACTAAAAGCTTTTTCAATTGCATGTCCTTTGATCATTTATCCTGACAGTGGAGTGGTTGAAAACATTTTTGTGGTTTTTGGAAAAAAATTAATCTGAAAATAATAAGGTGCATTTGGTCAAATGCATTTCATCAAGGCAGAAGAGGCAAGGTCTTTTTTATAGAGTACATGATAAAATGACAGACAGATGATCTATAAAATATTTCCAGACACTTAATGATACCACCATTCTGTACAAGCAACATGCAAACTTATTTTATTTTGTGGAGGGGACAGAGTTGATTACATCCTTCAAGTACTCACGAGGGAAGACATGAAAAACATGGTGTCCCCAAACAGCAGATAACCTAAAGAAAATCAATCAAAGCAAATAAATCTTCTGGGATAGATGATGTTTACCCACCAGTGCTGAGAGAGGCGAGGGAGGAGTTTTGGGAATTGTACGAGAATTATTGGACACTAATAAGGAGCCATCAGATTGGAAACAGGATAATGTGATGCCCATATTCTAAAAGGATAACGAAACAGAGACAGACAATGAAAGAGCATTGGTCATGCTCCCATTGCATGTGAAATAAATAAATTGGTAATCTGTTTGATAATCAAGAACGTCTAGACAGTCATTACTCATAAAACATAACACGAACACTGATTCAAATGGATACAAACTTGGCTGACCAACTTTCTCAAGATTGTAAAACACCTATCAACATGGTTTATTTAGATCTCCAAAGTTCATCACAAAAGCTCAAAGCTGTGGGATCCTGATCAATCTGCCACTGTGTTGCAAAATAGCTGAAGAGGGAAAATGGAGTGCTCAATAGACAAATTATATCATGACTTGTTATGGGCCAGGGTTTAGCGAACCCCAAAGTGTATCATGGAGTTCACCTGACCCACGACTTTTACTAGATTGTGCTATGGGAAGCACACAGGCCCACTCTACAGGTGTGGTGCAGCAGACATTTTAAAAGCAAAACAATGTTTATTCTATGAACTCAGTTCACCTTTTTAAAACATACAGTGAACATCTTAGCCCCAATCAATTCAAATACAACCCCCAAAGAATACAACATTCTAAGTAATACTTAAACTTTCCTTTTAACATCCATAAGACAACAGAACTCTTTGTACAGAAAGACATCAGGTTTAACTTCACTACTGAGAACAGTTACCATGTTGAAATCACCAAATGGACATTCTTGCAGAGATTCATACACATCTTGCTTTGACTGCAGCGTCTCCAAAACTAAACCAAAACCAAAAAACACAGATGCACCCAATCTTTTCCTCAAAGTGAAACTGAAACGCAGAGCCAGAGCTCAGCTCCACCCACACTTTGACATCACTGCAGCCACTTGAGCAGACAAACATTTCTTAAAGTGACATTCCCATGACAATGTGAAGGAGGCTGAGTAGCGTACCCCGGCGTTTGGTGTCAATTTCTAAATTGCATGAATGACTTGGATTCAGCAACTCAATGTGGTCAAATTTGCAAATTGTAACAATTGGAAATGGAAGTGGAATCAGAGGAGTCAGAACAAGTTGGCTAAAAACATACGACTGGGCAGAACATGGGTAGTTGAAATTTTGATAGATGCAAATATAAAGTTCCACCAATAAGAAGAAATGTTAATGGTGATGGTACAAGAAAGGGAAGAGTTAAAAGGAATCCAGGAGTAAAGTTAAAACTCAAGATGCCCAACCAGCATAGCAGCAATAAACAAAGCAAGTAAAAGGTTGAAATATGTAGTCATAACAGCAGAATAAAAATCAGAGGAACCTGTGTTCTGTTCAGACTGTATCTCACTCTGGCCAATGACGTCCTGGGGTCTAATGGCCATGAACTTCCAATCTCTTTGGATGGGGATGGGGGGCAGGAGGGGGGGATTGTACCCCAGAGGTATCCCAGAAGAATGTGCTGGGAGGATCCCCGGGAACAACTGCATGAGAATTTCTCGGAATGTCCAAGCTTTCAATGGACAATTACCCTGCCCTGGGAACCATCTGAAATCTGATTTAAATTAAAGACATTGAATGGTTCTGACTCTCCGAGCAGAATAGTTACCCAGGAAACGTTAGAATTAAAACCACTTCCAGGTAACAATACAACTGACCTCCTGACACCCCACTTACCCCAGCAATCAGCCTGCCAGACCTTCCACCTCCCCAACTACACCCCTGAACCCAAACTACCATCCCTAGCCCCCAACTACACCCCCAGCCCTCAACTACCTTCCAGATTACCACCCCAGCTCTTGAATACCACCTCGACTACCACCCCAGCCGCTGCCTACCTCTCCAACAGCCTGACTACCCCACCCCATGACTACCCTTCCCCCTGAATGCCCTCGCAATCCCGACTACCCTCTCCATCTCCTCACTCCACCCCAACTCTCGAACTACCATCACTGAACCACCTCCAACTAATCCCACCTCCTGACCTGACTCACCCAACCCAACTTACCCCACTTAAACCCAGCTGAATCCTTCCGCCACCTTCCGTCACCTCCTGCCCCCAGCACACTCCCATCACAGGCCAGCCCTCCAACCCGCCACCCTGCTACTGAGGACCCCGGTTCGAATTCTTGCCTTGGGTGACTGCCTGTGTGGAGTTTGCACTTTCTCCCCAGGTCTGCATGGGTTTCACAACACTCACAACCCAAAGATGTGCAGGGTAGGTGGATTGGCCACGCTAAATTGTCCCTTAATTGGAAAAAAACAATTGGATACTCTAACTTTATTTTTAAAAAACTTATACACTTATATTCTCCCTGGATTCTGAAAGTATTTTTAAGCACAGGGACCTTTACATTTATCTGGTTTGCGGCATCTTTTACCATGAAAAAAGATATGACTTCTCGCCTTCCCGATGCTGTTGCCTGCATTGGAAAGCCTCGGGAAACAGGTATGCTGCACATTTCTCACCAGGCCTAGGTCAGAAGAGTGGGAGTAAGTAAAAAGGAGCAGAGTAGCAAACCAACTATGATTGTCACTACTTGGAAATTCTGGCCTATTCAAGTAGCAGATGTCGGACGGCACGGTGGCACAGTGGACGACACTGCTGAATTCACAGTGTCATGGACCCTGGTTCAATTCCAGCCTTGGGTGACTGTCTGTGTGGTGTTTGCACGTTCTCCCCGCATCAGCGTGTGTTTCCTGTGGGTGCTCCGGTTTCCTCCCACAGTCCAAAGACGTGCAGGTAAGGCGGATTGGCCATGATCAATGCACGAGGCAACAAGGATAGGGTGGGGGAGGAGGCCTAAACAGAGTGCTCATTCAGAGGACTGGTAGAGACTCAATGTGCTGAATGACCTCTTTCTGCACTGTAGGGGTACTATGGCTATGAGAAGAGCCTGGAGACTGATTACTGATGGCCAAATTTGCTGAGACTCAAGGTAATAAGTTCAAAATGTGGGTATTGTGCAGAAGTCATGCTCTTTTTAACCAATGATTCAATAGTCGCCCATGCTCTGAAAGCATTCTCTTCAGGGCTAAGGATCTCTGTGCCAAAATAAACATTGCTCTATTAGAGGCGGAGGCAGGAGAAATTATCATGGTGAATGATGAAATGGCAGAGAAATGGAACAAGTATTTCATGTCTGTCTTCACAGTAGAAGACACAAGTTACACAGCAGAAATAGAGAGTAACCTCGGAATCAACAAGAGCGAGGGAATTCAGGTCATTAATACCAGCAGAGAAACGCACTGGAGAAACACAAGGGATTAAAATCTGACAATCGCAAGGGCAACATGTTGGAAAGAGATGGCCGCAGACAGAGTGGATGTATGGGTTATGATTTTCCAAAATTGCCTACATTTTGGAATGATCGCAAAAAATTGGAAGTTAGCAAGTGGAAGAGAGAGAACACAGAACTGCAAGCCTTTTAGCCAGTCATTACAAAAATGCTGGAATCTAATATTAACATAGTTTTAATAAAGCACGTCAAAATCATGGCCTGATCAGATAAAGTCAACATGGGCATGTGAAAGGAAAATCATGGGCGGGATTCTCTGACCCCCCGCTGGGTGGGAGAATTGCCGGGGGTCGGTGTGAATCCCGCCCCCGCCGTTCTCCCAATTCTCCCGCTCCCCAAAAACCAGCCTGGCGTGAGTCGTGCTGCCCGCCACGGAGAATGGCGGGGTCCGACGCGACTCAGTGGGCGCCGGAGCCGCCCGAATTCTCCGGATCGCGATTGGCCGAAGTCCCGCCCGCCTGTAGCCAGTCCCGCCGGCGTAAATCAGAGTAGGTCCCTTACTGGCGGCACTTGACGGCACTTGGCGGCACGGGTGGGTTCCGGGGTTCCTGGGGGGCTGCGGGGGGATCTTGTCCCAGGAGGTGCCCCCACGGTGGCCTGGCCCACGGTCGGGGCCCACCGTGGGGGCACTCTATTCCTTCCGCATCGGCCGTTGTGGTCCTCTGCGGTGGCCGATGCAGAAGTCAATCCCTGTGCGCATGCGCGGGGATGACGCCAGCACGCGCTGGCGCTCCCGCGCATGCGCCGACTCGCGCCGGCCAGGCCCTTCGCCGCCGGTTGGCGTGACGTCAGGCCCCTACCCCGCCAGCCGGCCGGGCCAACACCGGGGTGGTTCATGCCACTCCCCCCCCGCCGGATAGGGGAGAATCCCGCCCGATGTTTGATAAATGTATTGGATTTTAATGTAATGTAATGTATTAGAATGCAACTAATAGGGTAGCTAAAGGGGCAGCATATTAGTATCCCTGGATTTACATAAGGTATTTAATAAGGTGCCACACAAAATGTTAATGGACAGGACAAGAGCTCACAGATTGCAAGTGATATATTAGCATCAATAGGGGATTGGTTAACTGGCAGGGATACACAGGGCATTTTCAAGTTGACAGGTGGTGTCAAGTGTCACAATAATCAGTACAGGAGCTTCTACTATTTACAATCTAAATAACTTAGTTGAAAATTCAGAGAGTGATCAATCTTGGTGTGCTGGCAAGTTAGGTAGGAATACAAACCGTGATGGCACAATAAAGCTGCAAAGAAAAATAAACAGGTTAGATGAACAGGCAGCAAGGTACAAGTGGAATATAATGTGTGGGTAGTGTGAAATTATTCACTTTGGATCATAGGAATAGAAAATCAGAATATTTTTGAAAAGGCCTGTAAATATTGATGTTCAGAGGGACATATGGGGTGGGATTCTGCATCATATTAACAGGCTGGGTACCATATTCTCTGGGCCCTCATGATTCTCTGGTTCTCTGGACCGTGAATCACGTAGGTGAGAATTGGTGCTCATCTCGTCAAGCATGTACCTGACATAGTGGAGCTCGCGGTTGTCCAAAGGGGTAACTTTTTAAGGGAGTTGGCCCCAATGTCTATCGGAGGACTACCCACCCACCCTCACCAGATGCCCCCCCCCCCCCCCCATCGCCCTCTCCACCAGAGACCCCTAATTATAGAGACCCCCCCACTAGAGACCCACCAGAAGACATGCCCCTTTCTGGGAGCTAGAAAGCCGTCCAGACAGAGGCAGTGAAAAAAATCATTTAAACTCATGCAATACATCTGCTGGCTCAGGCAGAGGAAGCAGCACCTGTCAATTCCTGGAAAGAGAAAATAGTCAGCTGGATTTAAACACACTTTGGTGAATTATAAATACTAATAATCCACACTGTATTGTACAACATGTGTTGAGCCTGTATATTGCATTGGATCACGTGTAGTTGCGCGGCTCTACCCATAGGGGGAGATGAGGAGCGTGTACTGGGCTCCACCCTTAGCTCCGCCCATGGCTCCATCCATGGCTCCTCCCCTTAACTGGATGTATAAAGGTTGATGCTGAGAGCCTGCCTGCCAGTTCATCTGGAGTTCATCTCGTCACAGGCAGGCTCTGTTGTAAGACGATTAAAACCACTATTCACTTCTAACCACGTGTCGCGTGAATTGATGGTCTCATCACACACTTTGATCTGCAAGCCATTCATTCATTGCTCCTTGATGTTAATTTTACTAGGCTGTGATTGAAATCTTCCACACACACACCCAGCTGTCTATATTTTCCACTCATCTCCCATCACGCTTGAGTTGCTTAACCACAATGTTTAGTAACATTAAGCTTTAATTAAAAACTCCTGGACCACGTCAAAGGGACCCGGCCATTCTACGGCCGTTTTCGGGAGTTTTACCCAGCGCCGCTGCTAGCCCCTCACCGGTCCCGGAATCGGTGAAGGTTTCACACAGAATTTTTGGTTGTAAAAGACCACACATGCTCCGTTGGCGTCAACACTTCATCGCTGAAACAGAGAATCCAGCCCATAGTCTCCCAAGCGGAGATGCCTACCCAAGATCTACATACGGGGCACACAGAAGGTTCACATACAGGTACATTGAGCATAGATCACAAAATCTACAGTGCAGAAGGATACCATTTGGCCCATTGAGTCTGCACTGGCCCTTACAAAGAGCACCTTACTCAAGCCCACGTATCTACCCTGTCCCCATAACCACCACTTAACCATTATGGATGCTAAGGGCAATTTAGCATGGCCAATCCACCTAACGCGCACGCCTTTGGACTGGGAGGAAACCGGAGCATCCGGAGGAAAGCCACGCAGACACGGGGAGAACGTGCAGACTCCACACAGACAGTGACCCAAGCCAGGAATCAAATCTGGGACCCTGGAGCTGTGAAGCAACTGTGCTAACCACTATGCTACCGTGCTGCAATTAGGAAGGCAAATGGCATGTTTGTATTATTGCAAGTGTAAGAGTGAAGAAACCGTGCTGCAATGGGCAGCACGGTAGCATGGTGGTTAGCATAAATGCTTCACAGCTCCAGGGTCCCAGGTTCGATTCCCGGCTGGGTCACTGTCTGTGCGGAGTCTGCACGTTCTCCCCGTGTCTGCGTGGGTTTCCTCCGGGTGCTCCGGTTTCCTCCCACAGTCCAAAGATGTGCGGGTTAGGTGGATTGGCCATGATAAATTGTCCGTAGTGTCCTGTAAGGTTAGGGGGGGGCGGGTTGTTGGGTTACGGGTATAGAGTTTGAGTAGAGTGATCATTGCTCGGCACATCATCGAGGGCCGAAGGGCCTGTTCTGTGCTATACTGTTCTATGTTCTAATTGTACAGGGCTTTGGTGAGACCACACCCAGAATACTGTGCACAGTTTTGTTCTCCATATTTAAGAAAGGATATACTTTAAGGAAGATAGGACATGGGTTCCCTAGATTGGTCCCTGGGATGGGAGGGTTGCTCTTTTACGAGTGGTTGGGTAAATTGTATTCCCTGGAGTTTAGAAGAATCAGAGGTGATCTCATTGAAACATACACAATTCTGAAAAGGCTTGGCTGTTTTATGGCTGAGGGGTTGTTTCCACTGGCTGTGGAATCTAGAACTAGTTCAGGCTCAGGATAGGGTGCTGACTATTTAGGACTGAGATGGGGACAAATCTATTCACTGAAAAGGTTGCTAATCTTTGGAATTCTCTATCCCAGAGGGTTGTGGATGTTCCATCATTGAATATATTTAAGGCTGTGATTTACATATTTTGCTCTCTTATGGAGTCAAGGGATATGGGGCTGGATTTTCCGCACCCTGACGCTGAAATCGCGTTTGGCGCCGGGGTGTAGAATCCAGTTCCTCGCATGAAATCTGGACCGGCGCCGGTTCTGCGATTCTCCACCCCCCAAAAATAGCGTGCTCAGGGAGTACGCCACGCCGCGTATCCACCACTGGAGGCCATTGCCAGAGGCCTGCCCTGCTATTATCCTCCCACGACCGGCCAAATTCCCAACATGGACCACTCATGCTCCTGCTGTTAAGGATACTCGCGAGGCGGCTGCGGACTCGGTCCCCCGCCGCCATAGTCCGGGGCGGGCTGATCGGAGTTCAGGTGGGCTTCATACAGGACTGGACCTTTATTGTGCGGGCGGTCCAGATCGGGTCCGCAGCCAATCGGGGACTCTATTTCTGTGGTCCAGGTCTGAGTCCGCCATGGAGTACAGTGCGGCCGCTGGAGGCTGTCACCGTGCGCATGCACCGCCTCTGACCCGGAAGTGCGGGGGGCAGTATCGGCAGCTAGTGCTGCGGGCTCCACAACAGCTGCCTGCTAGCCCCCTGCAGGGCTGTGAATACCAGTTTTTCTGGCGTAAAAGATTCTCCCGCACTTGGCGCGATGGCTCGACTATCGGCAGGAACCACTCCGGTGTCGGGCCACCCGGAAGTTGCGAAATCCTCTGCACTTCCAGGGGCTAGGCTGGCGCTGGAGGACCTGGCGCCGCGCCAACCGGCAGCGAAGGGCCGCCGTGGACCAGCCTGAGTTGGCGCATGCACAGAACCGCCGGCGTGTTTCCTGCGCATGTGCAGGGGGTTTCTTCTCTGTGCTGGCCATGGTGGAGCCTTACAGAGGCCGGCGCGAAGGGAAAGAGTGTCCCCACAGCACAGGCCCGCCCGCAGTGGGCCCCAATCGTGGGCCCCAATCGTGGGCCAGGCCACCGTGGAGGCCCATCCCCGGGGCCCGGATTGCCCCGCGCCCCCCTGAGGACACAGCTCGACGGCCGACAAGCCAGGTCCCGCCGGGATGGACCATGTCCATGTCACGCTGGCGGGACTGGCCGAAAACGGGTGGCGTCCCATCGGGGCCCAGAGAATTGCCGTGGGGGGGGGGGGGGGCGCTGCCAACGGCCCCCGACTGGTGCGGCGTGATCCCTGCCTCCGCCCAAAATTGGCGCTGAAGAATTCGCAGCCGGCGTCGGAGCAGTGGGGCAGGATTCACGCCCCCCCCCCCTCCCCCCGGGATTCTCCGACCCGGCGGGGGTCGGAGAATCCCGCCCCACAGTTTTCACGACGGCATGGGGACATAATCCCTGAAACGGAGAATCCAGCCCATGATGTTCCGATGCTGGACTAAACCCCCAAGCTTTTGGTAAGATCTGGTTAGGGACCAGTCACGCTTTGATTTTGTGGTTCAAGACACTTGCTGAGAGAATAAACCCACAAACTTCCACAGGTTTTGAACAAACAAGAATAAACTTCACTATGCAATGACACAAATATAAATATCTATTTTAGACTGTAACATTCAGGGTTAATGTGAGATACATGTGAATTAACAGGAAAACTGGTCAAACACAACACCCAGTCTAATAAAAAATACATACGGCCATGACAGATTCCATAGATTTCTCAACAATCCACACAGACGTCATGAAACACTGTGAGTCAACAAGTCCCATTGAAAATCTGTCTGCCTCACGAGGGACTCTAAAAGTTTTACTTTCAAAGATCAAGCCTCTGAATTCCCTCAAAGTTGCTTCAGCTTGGACTGCCTTGACAGCACAGCCCTCAGAGTTTCAATCACGCTTCCCAAGACTCCATTCCCCTGGATTTCCGAGTCTGTACTCCAGCCTCTGTTTACAAACACTCTTTCAGCTCTAATGGCTGCTGGTTTCATTGGGATAGCATTAGCCTGGATTTCACCCAGCTCCAATATCCCCAGCTACACCAAGCTGCAAATTACTCCCAGAGCTTCGTTTGAGCCCTAACCCTTTCCAGCAAGGAGCCAGTGAATTCTGCTGCCTTCTCAGTCCCCAGAATGTCTTCTGAGCCCTAACTGCACGGAACTATCAAACTGTTCCTGGTATGTCTCCTGAAATCCCAACTACATGGAGCCAGCTGGCAGCAGTACCTTTGCTGCCTGAAGCTTGCTAAATCCAGCACCTTTTCTCCTGATGCAGAGCACTCACTCCTCCAACAAACACACAAATAATTTGAAACCCTAGAACATTCTTAAGCTCCACCCATCTCTATGCGGCTGTAGCCTTCCAGGGCTTACTGAAAACTTTCATGAATGAGGAGACGCCAGCGTTGGACTGGGGTTGTAAGACTTCTTACTGTGGAAACTTTCAAATCAATGATAGCTTGAACTCCCAAAATGAAACAACTCTGGGCTGCATTTCTTTGCAAGCAATATAGACACCTTGGGCATGATTCTCTGTTTCTGAGACTAAGTGCTGACGCCAACGCAGAATTCGGGGACTTTCACGACAGAAAAACTGGTGCCACACCTGGACCGATTCTGACACTATTGAGGCGCTAGCACCGGTGCCGCCAGGATGGTGCCGGTTGTGTTGGAGCGCGCCCATACAGCTGATGGGTTGGCTGGGGTCAGAGGGCACCTAGGGGGGGTGCCCAGGGGGACACCTATATGACCCGTGGCACTAAGTTCAAAGTGGGCTGTTAGCGGTGTGCGCAGCTGCATTGCTGCCTTGCTGGCTGCAGCAATGGTGTTCCATGCCCCTCCACCTCGACCCCACAGCCCATCTCTTGGCCACCCCCCACTACTCCCTCCGACCCTGGCAGAAGCCCCCTGGCAGCGGAACAACTGTCAGCAAACTATGGCGATGTTGGATACTTTCGGTACCCCATCTCTCTCCCTCAGCAGCCGCCACGCTGCTTTCACGATTTTGTAAAAGCACAAGTGAACTAAGCCATCGGGAAGTCGGCCCATCGGAGGCGGAGAATCGCAGAGGAGCTGGAGAATACGGGGTCAGGCCTGCCAATGACATGCAAACTGTGTCTACTGTATGTGCATTCCAGAATACAATGACACCGTTGTCGAGGTGCTGGAACATTGCGATTTTGCATCAAATCGCGCCTGCCGCGATTTCGGCGGTGGAACCGATTCTCCGCCCAATCGACTTTCGGAGAATCCAGCCCCTTGTCTCCAATTCTCCAGCTAAGTAAGCCTACCTGCTGTCTTATGATCTTACCATTATCGTTGTTGATCCCTTAAGCCAACGTGGCCACAATCTTTTGTGTCTACATGTCTTCAAGCTACTTTAATTGTATTTGCCCCATTTTCTGCTGTTAAACTTTAATGCCCCCAGAACTAAAAATGATCTCTAAATATCATCATGGATTAGGAATTTATAACAGTGGGAAAGAAAGGGAAAGTGGAGTTGAAGCTGAAAATCAGCCATGACTGTGTTAAATGGCGGAGAAGGCTCGACAGTCCGTACGGTTTTCTCCTGCTCTTAGTATATGTTCCTATGCACACATACCCCAACCTTCCTCTGTGGCTGCTGGAGGGTCTGTTTCCTCCTACAATGTCCCCTTGCTGCTCAGGTACATTTGTTTGAAAAGGAGTCAAAACAAAAAGCTCATTTGCTTTTTGCAAGGGATCACAATGTACCGTGCACACATAACAACGCAGATTCAATAATAGCATCAGCCTTGAGCAATTTGGTTATTTCATTATTCCAAATTATAGGTGTGGAGCCATAATACTGGAACAATGCAAACTGTGAAGAGTATGAGAGGAGACAAGGGAGGTCAAGTTATAAGGTCCTGTACCAGCCTCCCTGAACAGGCGCCAGAATGTGGTGACTAGGGGCTTTTCACAGTAACTTCATTTGAAGCCTACTTGTGACAATAAGCGATTTTCATTTTTCATAACGGTTTGGAATAACATCAGGATTAACTTTTTAAAACCTATTGGGCGCGATTCTCCCAAAACGGGAGAAATCGTAAAGCTGGCGTCAAACCCGGGCGGGTTTGACGCCAGCGCGCCTCTTCCCGACCGGGAACCGATTCTGGTCCCCGGTCGGGGCTAGCAGCCCGACGCCGTAGGCTCCGGCATGACGGGCTTAACGAATATCGTTAAGCCCGCTTGCCGGAGTTAGCGCCGGCTGACGCGCCATATGACGTCAGCCGCGCATGCGCGGATTGGAAGACTCCAACCCGCGCATGTGCGGAAGACGTCATCGCGTATTTGCGCGAAACCCGCGCATGCGCGGGCCGGGTTGCCCCTCAGCCGCCCCGCGAATGGATACTGCGGGGCGGCGGAAGGAGAAAGAGTGCGCGGGCATCGGGCCCGCTGCCCGCGATCGGTGCCCACCAATCGCGGGCCCATGGCACCCTTGGCACGGCCGTGGTACTGCCGTGCCAATCGGTGCCATGGTTATGAAAAGCGAGTTTGTGACACCGTTTTTACGAACGGCCAGACCAGGTGTGTTTGCCGTTCGTAAAAACGGCGTAAAGGGCTGGGACTTCGGCCCATCGAACAGCTGTGAATCGCTGCCGGCCGTAAAAAAACGGCGGCAGCGATTCGGGTCGGGAGTTGGGCGGTGGGGGGGAGAATAGTGGGAGGGCGGGAAAAATGTCGGAAAGGCCCTCCCGCTATTCTCCGACCCGTCGTGGGGGTCGGAGAATTTCCCCCATTGTATTTAGAAAGGAAAGTGAGAGAGATGTAAGATTTCCAGCTTTGACTTCCTCAGAATAACTAAGTATAATAGGAGATGATGCAAACCATCTTGGCTTGAATAATGCAAGGAGGGGGTAGAAAGTGCATATCAGACAAAATAAAATTAGTTTGGGGGAAACAAAAGCATTAACATTGAATTGGGGGTGATAATGGCAACTACTCCTATGCATGAGCTGAAATTCAGTTTTGCAATGTTTACTGCCATTTATCATTTGGAAAAGAATAGAATCTCCACAGTGGGAAAGGAGGCCATTCGGGCCATCGGGTCTGTACTGACCCTTCGATAGATCACCCTACTCCTGCAATCCCAACCTAAGAGGCAATTTAGCATGACCAATCCACCTAACCTGCACATCTTTGGACTGTGGGAGGAAACCCACGCAGACATGGGGAGAACATACAAACTCCACCCAGACGGTCATCCGAAGTCGGAATCGAACCCGGATCTCCGGCGGTGTGAGGCAGTAGTGCTGACCAATGTGCCCACCATGCCGCCCCTATTTAATTATATTTGATTATATCCAAATCAAGATATGAAAGTGATGTATGAAATCACATGAAGAGAGATCACATCCTGTAGAGCAGCCAGAAAGAAATGTGTGTGTTTTCCTTGTTTATACCTATCACTGACAGCCTTACTAGCTACATATATATGCAATTCCTGACCCAAGCATGACTTCCCTCTGGGATATGCAGATACAGGATCAAGGCACCTCCAGAAATAGTTTTAACTGCTACATTAAAAGTCTCAGCTGACAGATGAGATACTCACCATCAAGTCATATCGGCAGACTGATTACAGGAGCTGTGTGTGACACAGGCATGAAGCACCTGTTACAGGCTCCTTCAGGGTAAGCACAGTGCTGACAGATTGACTGAAGAGATTAATGTAGACAAATAAAGATATGTCAGGGCAGTTGATGTTCAGCCCTCGGAACAGGTTCTAATAGGAACTGTTTTCTTTTGAAACAAATGCATGTGCTTGATTTTTCAAGCACTGATATCGAGAATGTCCACAACATATCTGTTTGGACCACTCATATCTCACTGCCTTTCATCCACATGGTTTTGTTTTATGAAGCTGTTGCCTGTATAGTTTATTTGTGTTAAATTTTACATTGCAAAGATTTTTTTGCTGTTCTGTATCTTCTTATGCTTCTAAGATCTCCAAATGTCTTCAGTTGCAGTGTCAGTCATTGGCTTCTTCACAAGTTAAGAAAACCCTCCCGGTAACTTGATCGCTGGCCTTGTAAGTTTACAAATCGAGCAAAAAAACTCTTAATGTTGCAAATCTGATGTTGCTTTTCATTAATACCTCATCCTGCTTTTTCACCCAGATGCTGTCATTCTGTGGAGTGCAAAAACATCAGACTAAATTCCTCTATAGAATTTAGAAATAGGATAAATAGTGTAAAAGTTGCTATAATATACGCACTCCAGTCTCTGGAGATTATAAAGGACATTGAGGTTATATTTTTCCAAATATAGTGTGCTAGAACAAAATATAGAGATCAACTTCATATACTTATGGTTATTTTAAAACATTAAATAAGTCACTGTGCATTAATCCAGATAATGTAACTGGTCTAGGTGGAATTCACCCGAAGATCTTGAAAGAAGCGGCTCATGAGATAGCTGATATATTGGTTTTAATTTGCCACTATTCCCGAGATTCGGGGATGGTTCCATTAGATTGGAAGATAGCAAATGTGACACCTTCATTCAGAAAAGGAGGGCGATAGAAAGCAGGGAATGAATGCCAGGTCAGCCTAACATCTGTCATATGGGAAAATGTTAGAAGCCATTATTAAAGATGTTATAGCAGGGCACTTGGAAAAGTTCAAGGCAATCAGGCAGAATCAACATGGTTTTATGAAAGGTTCCCGGTGTTTGGATGGAAGATTGTCTAGCTAACAGGAAACAGAGAGTTGGCATAAATGGGTCTTCCTCTGGTTGGCAGGATGTGACGAATGGTGAGCCACAGGGATCAGTGCTGGGGCCTCAACTTCTTCCAATGTATATAAATGGCTCTTGGGTGGAGGGATTGGAGATATGGTTGTGAAATTTGCTGATGACATCAAGATTGGTAGGACAGTAAATTATTTAGAGGATGTAAGGCGGCTATTGAGGGACATGATAGGTTAAGTGAGTGGGCAAAGATCTAGCAAATTAAGTATAATGTAGGCAAATGTGAAATTGTCTATTTTGACAGGAAGAATAAAACAGAAGCTTATTATCCAAATGCTGAGAGATAGCAGACCGTGATGCGCCACACCGTGAAAAATGCTGTACTCTCCAAGTACGCTGCACGCCTTATCCACAGCCTCCGTACGTTGGCTGAGGGCAGCCCGGTGATGCTCCCTCCCCGACCGGCCACGTTTTCGACGGCGTGGGCCACGTGTGCTCTCACCCACCGGGAACTCAGCGTGGCGGCTGCGGATTCAGTCCAGCGCCGCCACAGTCAGGGGAGGGCTGATCCGCGGGCGGGGGGCATATTCGGGGCTGGGACACTGTGGTGGGATGCTTCGGGGCACCTGAGCTGGCCAAAGGGGGACTATTTTGCAGGCCGCGTCCGCGAGTGGCATTAGCCATGAAGCATGACGTGGCCTCTGTAGACCGCCGGCGCACGCAAACATGGCCACGGGCCCGGCAAACCCCCAGGCCATATCGGCAGCTAGAGCTGGGGGCTCTACACTGCCTGGCTGTTAACCACCCCCCACCCCCCACCTCCCACCCACCCCCTCACCCCCCGGGACAGGGAATTGGTGGCCGTTTTGCGCCTGTTTCCCTGGCTTAACCATTTTCACGTTGGCAAGGGGACTACATCTCCAGAACAGAGAATCCAGCCCCTTATCTGGAGCACTTTGTATCAGAATTTACAGAGAATTTACCGTGCAGAAGGAGGCCATTCGGCCCATCGAGTCTGCACCGGCTCTTGGAAAGAGCACCCTACCCAAGGTTAACGTTATCGTATTGGTCTCCTTATTTAAGGAAAGATGTAAATCTGTTAGAAATAGTTCAGAGAAGGTTCCCTAGACTAATACCAGGAAGGGGCGGGTTCCTTTATGAGGAATGTTTGGAGAGATTAGATTTGTGTCCACCTGAGATTAGAAGAGTAAGAGGGGACCTGATTGAAATGTTTAAGATTCTGAGGAGTATAGACAGGATGGATGTGGAGAGGATGTGTCCTCTTGTTGGACAATCTAGAACTAACAATCTAGAATCATTGTTTAAAAATAATTTAAGACAGAGATGAGGAGACATATTCTCTCTGAGGGTTGTGAGCCTCTCTTCCTCAAAAGACAGTGGATGCTGAGTCTTTGAATATTTTTAAGGAAGAGCTAGATATATTTTTGATGAACAAGATGGTGAAAGCTTATCAGGAGGTAGGCAGGATGTGGAGTTGTGGTTACAATCAGAACAGCCATGATCTTATTGAATGGCGGAGTAGGCTCGAGGGGCCGAGTGGCCTACTCCTACTCCTAATTCAAATGTTTCTATGTTCTGAGTCATTGGAACGGAATCATAGCATATGCATGGTTATCAAGACAATATTTAAGTCAATGCTTTTGCATAATTTCAGCACAATGATAATTTCTCCATCTGTTCACATGTAGTCTACATATGTGGCACATCAGACAGATTGGTTAGCAATTCATTCTGTGAAGCAGAATTATATTGGAACCTTGGGCGCGATTCAAGAGGCAAATGTTAAAATCCGCTTTTGAGCAAGTTTGGCGGGGTGTTTCTCTGTGGCTATAGTGCTGAGAAACATTTCGCTATTCAAGGGCACTTTTCCATTTCATTTAGCCTTGGGGAGTTTCTCTCCCATAAGGGAACACTTTAATTGATTTCTTTATTTTTAAATTTAGAGTAAAATATTAATTTTTTCCAATTAAGGGGCAATTTAGTGTGGCCAATCCACCTAGCCTGCACATTTTTGGGTTGTAGGAGCGAAACCCACGCAGACACGGGGAGAATGTGCCAACTCCACACGGGCAGTGACCCAGAGCCGGGATTGAACCTGGGACCTCGGCGCCATGAGGCCGCAGTTCTAACCCACTGCGCCACCGTGCTGCCCCACTTTACTTGATTTCTGCTCACAGATTGGAGCAGTGCCAACCTGGCACAACAGGAAAGGATGTCAGAAATCCTCCATGCACTGCAAGCCGGACTGGAGGAATCCCATCACCTTCTGTCCGAAGAGATGGTGCCATTCTTCCAATGCAAAAAAGCCAACAATGCGAGGGTGGCATCCTCGGTGGAGACTGTTATTCTCTAAGTCTGAATAAAGATTGTACACTTCCAGTTAACACAAGTACTTTATTCAATGGGTTTGTTCTGTTTCCAGAGCTTGGGCGAAATTCTCCGACCCCACGCAGGGTCGGAGAATCGGCCGGCGGCGGCGTTATTGCCGCTCCCGCCATGTTTTTAATTTTCCGAGCTGCCATTAAACGGCGTAGTTCAAATCCCGCCGGCAGCCTCCGAGAACAGCTGGCGCCGGCGGGATGTCATTTAATTTTTACGTTGATTAAGTCTCCGGCCCAGATGGGTCGAAGTCCAGCCGACGTAGCCATGGGTCACGTTGGCGAAAATCACAATAGGTTTATAACGGCGTCAACCATTGATGATGGTTGACGCCGTTCAGTTACCTACATCGAGTGCGGGGGGGGGGCGGGGGGGAGAGTACCGGCGTTTGTGTTGGGGGAGGGGAGGAGAGTACCGGCGTTTGTGTTGGGGGAGGGGAGGAGAGTACCGGCGTTTGTGTGGGGGGGGGGGGGGGGGAGGAGAGTACCGGCTTTTGTGTTGGGGGGGGAGTACCGCCGTTTGTGTTGGGGGGGAGGGGGAAGAGAGTATTGCCATTTGTGTTGGGGGGGGGAAGAGTACCGCCATTTGTGTTGGGGGGTGGGGGAGGAGAGTACCGCTGTTTGTGTTGGGGGGGGGAGTACCGCTGTTTGTGTTGGGGGGGGGAGGAGAGTACCGCTGTTTGTGTTGGGGGGAGGAGAGTACCGCTGTTTGTGTTGGGGGGGGGGAGGAGAGTACCGCTGTTTGTGTTGGGGGGGGGGGGGGAGTACCGCTGTTTGTGTTGGGGGGTGGGGGAGGAGAGTACCGCTGTTTGTGTTGGGGGGGGGGAGTACCGCTGTTTGTGTTGGGGGGGGGAGGAGAGTACCGCTGTTTGTGTTGGGGGGAGGAGAGTACCGCTGTTTGTGTTGGGGGGGGGAGGAGAGTACCGCTGTTTGTGTTGGGGGGGGGAGAGTACCGCTGTTTGTGTTGGGGGGGGGAGGAGAGTACCGCTGTTTGTGTTGGAGGGAGGAGAGTACCGCTGTTTGTGTTGGGGGGGGGAGGAGAGTACCGCTGTTTGTGTTGGGGGGGGAGAGTACCGCTGTTTGTGTTGGGGGGGGGGGGAGGAGAGTACCGCTGTTTGTGT
>NC_052154.1:20938692-21094058 GCF_902713615.1 Scyliorhinus canicula
GGAGTGGTCCTAGCCTGGGGGGGAGAGGGGGGATACCGGGTTGCTGCTGGTAGGGTCAGGAAGGAGCCGGTGTGGGTCAGGGGGGTAGAGGAGAGGTGCTGTTGCCGTGGGGACTGGGTCGGGTGGGGTGTGCTGGCCTGGGGCGGGCAGTCGACGGGCTATGGCTAGTTGGCCGGGAGGGGGTGGGATGCCCTCTGATCCGGTTGGTCACCTGGAATGTGAGCGGACTGAACGGGCCGGTTAAGCGGGCAAGGGTATTTGCTCGTTTGAAGGGGCTGAAGGCAGATGTGGCGATGCTCCAGGAGACCCACCTGAAAGTGGCGGACCAGGTCCGTCTGAGGAAAGGGTGGGTCGGGCAGGTTTTCCACTTCGGGTTGGATGCGAAGAACCAGGGGGTGGCGATTCTGGTGGGGAAGAGGCTGTTGTTTGAAGAATCTGAGGTGGTGGTGGATTAGGGGGTTAGGTTTGTTATGGTGAGGGGTAGGCTACAGGGAGAGAAGGTGGTATTAGTTAATGTGTATGCCCCAAATTGGGATGATGCGGGCTTTATGAGGCGTGTGCTGGGACGTATCCTGGACCTGGAGGCGGGGGGCCTGATCATGGGGGGGACTTCAATACGGTGCTGGATCCTTCACTGGATCGGTCCAGTTCAAGGATGGGTAGGAGGCCGGTGGCGGCCAAGGTGCTGAGGGGGTTTATGGACCAGATGGGAGGGGTGGACCCCGGAGGTTTGGGAGGCGGAGGGAGCGGGAGTATTCTTTTTTCCCCCACGTCCATAGGGTTTATTCCAGAATAGACTTTTTCGTGGTGAGCAGGGGATTGATTCCGAGGGTGGAGGAGGCCGAGTATTCGGCCATTGCAATCTCCGACCACGCTCCACATTGGATGGATTTGGAGATGGGGGAGGTACCGGATCAGCGCCCGCTGTGGCGTTTGGATGTGGGGTTGTTGGCAGAGGAGGAGGTGTGCAGGAGGTTCCGGGGAAGTATTGAGGGGTACCTCGAGGTTAACGACACGGGGAAGGTCCGGGTGGGGATGGTCTGGGAAGCCCTGAAGGCAGTGATTCGGGGGGAGCTGATATCCATCCGGGCCCACAGGGATAGGACAGAGAGGAGGGAGAGGGAGAGACTGGTGGGGGAGCTCCTGGAGGTGGATAGGAGGTACGCGGAGGCACCAGAGGAGGGATTGCTGGGGGAGAGGCGTAGCCTACAAGCTAGGTTTGATTTGTTAACCACCAGAAAGGCGGAGGCACAGTGGAGGAAGGCACAGGGGGCGGTGTATGAATATGGTGAAAAGGCGAGTAGGATGCTGGCGCATCAGCTCCGCAAGCGGGATGCGGCTAGGGAAATTGCTGGAGTGAGAATGTGGTGCGGAAGGGGGCAGAGGTGAATGAGGTCTTCAAGGACTTTTATGGGGAACTGTACCGGTCGGAGCCACCAGTGGAGAGGAGGGGAATGGAGAGCTTTCTCGACGGGCTATCTTTCCCGAAGGTGCAGGAGGAGCAGGTGGAAGGGCTGGGGGCGCCAATTGAGCTGGTTAAGGGGATCGGGCAGATGCAGTCGGGAAGGCGCCGGGGCCGGACGGGTTCCCGGTGGAGTTCTATAAAAAGTATGTGGACCTGGTGGGCCCCCTGTTGGTGTGGACGTTTAATGAGGCGTGGGAGGGGGCTTTGCCCCCGACGATGTCGCGGGCGCTGATTTCCTTAACCCTAAAGAGGGATAAGGACCCCCAGCAGTGTGATTTGTACAGGCCCATATCTCTCCTTAACGTAGACGCCAAGTTGCTGGCAAAGATCCTGGCCACCAGGATTGAGGACTGTGTGCCAGGGGTGATACACAAGGACCAGACAGGTTTTGTTAAGGGAAGGCAGCTGAACACGAATGTACGGAGGTTGCTAAATGTCATTATGATGCCGGCGATTGAGGGGGAGGCGGAGATAGTGGTGGCGCTGGATGCGGAGAAGGCATTCGACAGAGTGGAGTGGGGGTACCTATGGGAGGTGCTGGAGAGGTTTGGATTTGGAGAAGGGTTTATTAAGTGGGTGAGGCTACTGTATGAGGCCCCGATGGCGAGTGTAGTTACTAATGGGAGGAGGTCGGAGTACTTCCGGCTCTACCGAGGGACCAGGCAGGGGTGCCCCCTGTCCCCCTTGTTGTTTGCATTGGCAATCAAACCTTTGGCGATGGCGTTGAGGGAGTCAGGAAGGTGGAGGGGTTTGATGTGGGGTGGGGAGGAACATCGGGTGTCGTTGTATGCAGATGACCTGTTACTGTATGTGGCGGACGCAGTGGTAGGGATGCCGAGGGTGATGGAGCTGTTGGCTGAGTTCGGGGCCTTTTCAGGCTATAAGCTGAATCTGGGGAAGAGTGAAGTGTTTGTGGTGCACCCGGGGGACCAAGAGGCGGGAATTGGAAGGCTCCCGTTTAAGAGGGCAGGGAAGAGTTTCAGGTACCTGGGGGTGCAGGTGGCCAGGAACTGGGGGACTCTTCACAAGCTCAATTTCACCAGGCTTGTGGAGCAGATGGAGGAGGAATTTAAAAGATGGGATATGCTGCCACTGTTGTTGGCGGGGAGGGTGCAGTCCGTCAAAATGACGGTGCACCCGAGGTTCTTGTTCCTGTTTCAGTGCCTGCCCATCTTCATCCCCAGGGCCTTTTTCAGGAGGGTGACTAGTAGCATTTTGAGCTCTGTGTGGGCGCGTGGGACTCCGAGAGTGAAGAGGTCTTTCAGGAGCGAGGTATTATTGGGCGGCCAATGTGTCAATGGTGCGTAAATGGGTGATGGGGGGGGGGGGGGGGGGGATGGAAAAGGATGGAGATGGCGTCCTGTGGAGGCACGAGCCTGGGGGCCCTGGTAACGGCGCCGTTGCCGCTCCCCCCCGCGAGGTATACCACGAGCCCGGTGGTGGCGGCGACCCTAAAAATATGGGGGCAGTGGAGGCGGCACAGGGGGGAAGTGAAGGGCTCGGTGGAGGCTCCATTAAGGGGGAATCATCGGTTCGTCCTGGGGAACATCGACGGGGGATTTAGGGGGTGGTACAGGGTGGGCATTAGGAAGTTGGGGGACCTGTTTATGGGCGGGAGGTTTGCGAGCCTGGGGGAATTGGAAGAGAAATTCAGGCTCCCCCAGGGAACACGTTCAGGTACTTGCAGGTAAAGGCGTTTGCTAGGCGGCAGGTGGAGGGATTTCCTTTGCTGCCCTCGCGGGGGGCAAGGGACAGGGTGTTTTCGGGCTCAGATGTCCAGGACTCGGATGAGTAGGTTCTTTGGGGGCGAAGATAGGTGTGTCAGGTGTTTGGGGAGTCCTGCGAACCATGCCCATATGTTCTGGGCATGCCCGGCACTGGAGGAATTTTGAAAGGGGGTAGCGGGGACGGTGTCGAGGGTGGTTGGATCCAGGATCAAACCGGGCTGGGGACTCGCGAGCTTTGGGGTTGCGGCGGAGCCGGGAGTACAGGAGGCGAAAGAGGCCGGTGTTTTGGCCTTTGCGTCCCTAGTAGCCCGGCCGCGGATCTTGCTGCAGTGGAAGGATGCGAGGCCCCCAAGCGTGGAGACCTGGGTCAGTGACATGGCGGGGTTTATCAAACTGGAAAGGGTCAAATTCGCCCTGAGAGGATCAGTACAAGGGTTCTATAAATGGTGGCAGCCTTTCTTGGACTTGCAACCCGGGGGGGGGGGGAAGAGGGGGGTGTTATCTATTTGTTCTACGGTTATTCAATTTAATATGTTGGTAATTTAATTTGTTGTTAATTTATTTTGTTGGTCATTGGGGTTGGGGGGGGTGGGGGGAGGGTTCGGTGTACGAGCTGTTACGGTTCTGGGGGTGTTATGATTGTTATTGTTAGAGACCGTTGCTATTTTTATTACTGTTTGTTGTTGTATAAATACAACATTTTTCAATAAAAATTATTTTTAAAAAAAAATAGCGTCCATCTCTAGAACAAAAACTCAAGTCCAAAATCACCATGAATGATCAAAAGAGTTTAAAATAGGGCAGCACGGTGGCCTAGTGGTTAGCACAACCACCTCACGGCGCTGAGGTCCCAGGTTCGATCCCGACTCTGGGTCACTGTCCGTGTGGAGTTTGCACATTCTCCCCGTGTCTGCGTGGGTTTCGCCCCCACAACCCAAAAATGTGCAGAGTAGGTGGATTGGCCACGCTAAATTGCCCCTTAATTGGAAAAAATAATTGGGTAATCTAAATTAAAAAAAAAAAGTTTAAAATAGCGTGAGGCAGAACAGAGAAGCAATCAGGCTTGGAACTTTAATCAGGTATAGAGAGTGTCAGTTAACAGGGCTGAAGCCCAGGGAGAGCATGCAACTGAGACCAACAGAAGAAGGGCACAATCATTGAGAAAGCTCCACAAGCAAGATCAAACGAGATTGAGACAGACCAGGGTAAGAAAAGGAGAAACCATAGTGCAGTAATATCCTTGTGGAGAAATCCAGTAGAAACTTGGGCTTACTACTCAGATCCTCATGAAGAAGAAGAAAGTCTTACTACAAGCTTGACGGACACCCAGGGGGAAGAACACTCACAGATCAGGGAAATTGGTCAAGCCACCTCAGAGACTAACCCTGTGAAGTCGGAGACTTTGTGAGGAGATGCAAGAGGATGTGAATATGATAGGAATAAAAGATTTTGGGAATAGATGTAGAGTAAATAGTTAACAACTGAAGCATACATGAGACGTAGAAGAGATCTGGAGGAAGGGGAAGCTTCAACCTTGTGTAGATGTCCAAATGTGGAAATACTTGCTGCAGATAAAGAGTAACGGTTTTGCGGAACTACTGACTTGAGCTGCATACTTTAGGATAACGCAAAACATCTAAAACCCTCAGCTAAACCCCAACCACAGAACAAAACACATTCAGATCAGGTAAGAGTGGCTGCCTTGATAGCAATACCGCATTTGTCAGAATGTGGCACCCTAGCAAAACTGAAGTCAACAGGAATCAGGAGGAAAATTCTCCACTGTTTGGAATCACACTTAGCACAACAGAACATAGAATAACATAGAACAGTACAGCACAGAACAGGCCCTTCGGCCCTTGTTGTTGTGCCGAACATTGTCCGAAACCAAGATCAAAATATCCCACTCCCTGTCATTCCGGTGTGCTCCATGTGCCTATCCAATAACCGCTTGAAAGTTCCTAAAGTGTCCGACTCCACTGACACAGCAGGCAGTCCATTCCACACCCTAACCACTCTCTGAGTAAAGAACCTACCTCGGACATCCCTTCTATATCTCCCACCCTGAATCTTATAATTATGCCCCCTTGTAACTGCTACATCCACCCGAGGAAATAGTCTCTGAACGTCCACTCTATCTATCCCCCTCATCATCTTATAAACCTCTATTACGTCGCCTCTCATCCTCCTCCGCTCCAAAGAGAAAAGCCCTAGCTCCCTCAACCTTTCCTCATAAGACCTATCCTGCAATCCAGGCAGCATCCTGGTAAACCTCCTTTGCATCCTTTCCAATGCTTCCACATCCTTCCTATAATGAGGTGACCAGAACTGCACACAATACTCCAAATGTGACCAGGGTCATGTACAGTTGCAGCATAACCCTCTCTTAAACTCAAGCCCCCCTGTTAATAAATGCTAACACACTATAAGCCTTCTTCACGGCTCTATCCACTTGAATGGCAACCTTCAGAGATCTGTGGACATGAACCCCAAGATCTCTCTCTTCCTCCACATTCCTCAGAACCCTGCCGTTGACCCTGTAATCCGCATTCAAATTTTTTCTACCAAAATGAATCGCCTCACACTTATCAGGGTTAAACTCCATCAGCAAATTTACCGACCCACCCTTCAGCCCCCTCCTCCAAGTCATTGATAAAAATCACAAATAGCAGAGGGCCCAGCACTGATCCCTGTGGTACACCGCTGGTAACTGGTCTCCAGTCTGAAAATTTTCCATCCACCACCATCCTCTGTCTTTTTTGTGATAGCCCAGGGGTGGGCAAACTACGGCCCGCGGGCCGCATGCGGCCCGCCAATGATGTGCCCGGAATCATAACCGGCATTTTTGAAAAGCCGCCGGGGATAAGCCGCTGAAGTAAATGCGCTTATTCAATAAGCGCATTTACTTCAGCGGCTTTTCCCCGGCGGCTTTTCAAAAATGCCGGTTATGATTCCGGGCACCTCATTGGCGGGCCGCATAAAAACGCGCGTAGTGGGGTGGATGAGTGGCGCTGTCTCATTGGTCGGTTTAGTTGGGTGTGCGACCAATAGGAGTCCAGGTTACAAACAATAATAAGGCTTATTGTTTGTAACCTGGACTCCTATTGGTCGCACACCCAACTAAACCGACCAATGAGACAGCCCCACTCATCCACCCCACTACGCGCGTTTTTATCGTTGACTCGGCTCGGCTGTGCTTCTGTCAGTGTTAAGGATCAGCACAAGCAACTTGACACCTGATTTCAACAAACTGGTAAATGACTGCAGTCAGATGCATCATTCTCATTGACATTGTTCTGTTACTTACTGAGTTACTTTGTTTTTCAAATAAATGTGCTTTTTTTTCTTTAAAGACCTTTTATTTTGGCTATTTAAAATATTAATTATTTTACTTAATATACTATGCGGCCCTTTAAAATTGTGAATTTCTGAATGTGGCCCTTGCACAGAAAAGTTTGCCCACCCCTGTGATAGCCAGTTACTTATCCAATTGGCCAAATTTCCCTCTATCCCACACCTCCTTACTTTCTTCATGAGCCGACCATGGGGAACCTTATCAAACGCCTTTCTAAAATCCATGAATATGACATCAACTGCTCTACCTTCATCTACACACTTAGTTACCTCCTCAAAGAACTCAATCAAATTTGTGAGGCAAGACTTACCCTTCATGAATCCGTGTTGACTATCCCGGATTATGCTGCATCTTTCCAAATGGTCATAAATCCTACCCTTCAGGACCTTTTCCAATAACTTACCAACCACCGAAGTAAGACTAACCGGCCTATAATTACCAGGGTCATTCCTATTCCCTTTCTTGAACAGAGGAACAACATTCGCCACTCTCCAGTCCTCTGGCACTATCCCGTGGACAGTGGGGACCCAAAGATCAAAGCCAAAGGCTCTGTAATCTCATCCCTTGCCTCCCAAAGAATCCTTGGACATATCCCATATGGCCCAGGGGACTTGTCGACCCTCAGGTTGTGGTTGTTGGAGGTAAATTATCTCACCTTTGGTGCAGGAGTTTCTCAGGATCAACCACCTTCAGCTACTTCATCAGACCATAAAAAATAGGAAAAGGAGTAGGAGATTCGGCCCCATGTGTATTGTAAGGAGTAAAAAGGGTTAACAATAAGATACTAATACTTCTCACCACCAATTGGAGATAAGGAGCAGTGGTATAAATATGTGACTTCTGGGAGAACATAGAACAAACAGAGAAGGAGGACATTCGGCCCATCGAGTCTGCACCGACCCACTTAAGCCCTCACTTCCACCCTATCCCCATAACCCAATAACCCCTCGTCACGTTTTGTTTGGGCACTAAGGGCAATTTATCATGGCCAATCCACGTAACCTGCACGTCTTTGGACTGTGGGAGGAAACCGGAGCACCCAGACGAAACCCACGCAGACATGGGGAGAATGTGCAGACTCCGCACTGACTGTGACCCAGCGGGGAATTGAACCTGGGACCCTGGCGCTGTGAAGTCACAGTGCTATCCACTTGTGCTACGCTGCTGCCCAAGAAGGTGGTTAGGTGTGAGAAAGATCACTTGCATAGCATAGAGTTCTGTTGTAAGAGAAATGGTATAGTTTTATTTAATAACTTAATCCTTGTTGATTAGTTAGAATCTATAATTTAATCGTGAAAATATAGCATCTTTGTTTAATAACTCAGCTTGATGTTCTTTGTTAACACTACGTTCTCAAGACATCCTGATAGACACAACAGAGAACATCACAAAACCTGCTCCGCCACTCAATAGGATCATGGTCGATCCAATGACATTCCTCACGTCCACTTTCCTGCGTTTTCCCCAAAACCCTTGATTCCCTTACTGACCAAGAATCGATCTATCTCAGCCTTAAGTATACACAAGGGGCTTGATTTAACGGGAATGCAACAGAGACCCATGGCGAGCATGATTAGCTGGGTTTTTCCCAGTGGTCGCAGGGCCAAGAAAGACCTGCTACCCAACGAACTCTGCTTCATTTCAGGGCCTCAGCGGGGAATGCCATGCGGAGGCCGCACTTTTATCCATCTCCTGCACTGATAGGATTCTTAAGGGGCTTGACAGAGTAAATGCTGATAGGATGTTTCCTCTCATGCTTCTAAATCCCAATGAGTAGAGTCCCATCTTGTTTAACCTTTGCTCATAAGGCAATCCTATCATACCGGGAATCATCCTCGTGAACCTGCTCTGAAACACCTCCAATGAAATAATATCTTTCCTTAAATAAACAGACCAAAGCTGCACACAATATTCCAGATGTGGCCTCACCAGTACCTTGTACAGTTGCAGCAAGACTTCCCGACTCTTATTGGATTGGATTTGTTTATTGTCGCTGTACCAAGGTACAGTGAAAAGTATTTTGCTGTGAGCAGCTCAAACAGATCATTTAGTACTTGAAAAGAAAATAGAATAAAAAGAAAATACATAATAGGGCAACACAAGGTACACAATGTAAATACATAGACACCGGCATAGGGTGACGCACACAGGAGTGGAGTATTAATCAGGTGAGTCCATAAGAGGGTCGTTTAGGAGTCTGGTAACAGTCTGGTAATATCCCCAAGTCCCTTTGTGTTGCAGCTTTCTACAGTTTTTCTCCATTTAAATCAATGACCTTCCCTCCAATATTAGGTCAGAAGTGGAAATGTTTGCTATGTGTGTGTGTGTGTTTTCTGTGCCCTTCCTGGGTTGCCAACCCTGCACGCTGGCGACTGTTCTCCAGCAAGGACATCTTTATTCTTCTTCCATCAAAGTGCTGGTCTAGAGGGTCAGAGTGGAACTCCGAATGACTCCGTAGACGGTGTGTATGATTGATGAGCCCTTCCAGGGCTGCAGTCCCACGCATTGACAGCTGCTTTTCCAGCAGGGCAGAGGGAGCCATCTTCCCTTGAAGGGCTCGTCCCAAGGTGGGAGCAATGACTTGTAGAATTGTGTACTTGATGGGCCCCTCCCTAGCTGAAGACTCTTCTTCCTCTGTCGCCCCACCCACCAGCTGTGCAGGCGTCTCCCTTGACAGGCACCGGCCATTCTATGGCGCCCTACCCTCCTGTATCACCCTCCTCCTTCTCCCCCTGTGTGTCTCGCTCCTCCGATTTTCTTCCGAGGGGGGAGTGCCGTTTTCACCTTGTGATCTTGTCCTATGTCCTACCCTACCTTCCACTGAGCTCCTCCTCCTCCTCGATCTCCAACCACTGGGGGAGGTGTGGTCTGGGGTGGTACCACTTCCTTCGGCCTGAAGAACGCCGCCTCCCGACATAGCCACTCCTTCCAGCACAAGGACCAGGTTTTCATCTGCCTGGCCCGGGAGGAGGTAATGGAAGGAGGCTTTGACATCCCCTTTGAAGGGGAAAAGTGCCCCGTCATTTGGTCCGCAGATGGTGTGCAGTGCACACCTGCAAGGAGGTGGGGTGTGCCAGGAAGACTTGCCCCACCTTCAAGTCCTCCAAGACCACCAAGGCAGCTGTGGCTGGCACCACTGCCCTCTCCCCTTCCACTGACATTACATCTGCCCCTCCCCCTCCCACCCACGAGGGGAGGCTATGAAGCCTCCCTGCCCCCCCCCATCCCTCCAGGCTCAGTGAGGGTGACGTCCCGACACCTGTCACTTGACCTGACCCCTCGCCCCCAAAAGACTGATAAGAATAAATATATCTCAGCCCCGGAGCTGTTGTAGACCACCGAGCAGGATGCCTCGGGGCCAGGTATGGGCGGAACCCCCAAGCGCCCGTTTAACCTGGTGCAGTTCTGTAGCTTGGAGGCGCTCGTTTTTGTGACACTGGAGGGCCGTGGCAGCTCCCTGACCCCAGGGCCATTGGGTGGTGGTGGCATGGAGCGGTCCCCCCTTTCCATCCCAACCTCTGACGCCAGGCACACCCATTACTATCTTGGAGCTTTTTTTCCAGAGCTTCTCCTGGATTTGTCTGGTGACGTGGCACCTGAGCCGGTGCCTCCATCTGGCCAGGAGCCCCTGAGGAACCTGCCTGTCGGCGATCCTGGGAATGGGATTGAGGCAGGCCCAGGGCTAGACGGTGGGCTCATTCCATTAGCCTAGCTACACTTCATGTGGCGGAGGATTTGGGCCCAGACGGTGACTGCTCAGAGGAGGTCGGCTGCTCGGTGTCAGGCATGAGGGATGATTTGGAGTCTATCTGCAGCGAGTCGGTGGACTTCCTCGTGCCCGATGGCGAGTCACCCCTCATCCCCCTTGGGGAACACCGGGAATTTCTGACGGCAAACCATGGTCGACCAGACCGAATGCCGCTGGCCCTCCACCGGTGTTCGGATACGGCGATGCTCATCAGGTCTTCCCATGCCAACATCAAAGGGGCTCGGGATGCGGTCCAAAATGAGCAGCGGCAGCTTAAATCCTTCCTCACCGGGCTCCTGAGGGAGTGGAGGGGGACACGGTCCTCTGCTCCTTATGAGCACCATAGTGGTGATGGTGACGGTAGCACTCTACTGCTGATATGGAGGTGACCATAGTCGCAACATCAACGGAAGCAGGGATGTGTTCTACAGGTCCACTGTGGAGGATGTGCGAGTGCCAGGTGGTGTACTCTGCTGCGTCCTCTGCCAGGATCAACTGTTCCAAGTGTTCTGGACTCCTGGTTGGTCCATGGTGGAAGAACTCCCTCCTAGAGGACCTCAGGCCTTTCACTTGGAGCATGACCAGCATCCTCTACTTGGGAGTCCATCTTTGCCCGGCTGAGGAATCCTGGCCAGCTAACTTGTGAGAGCTGGAGGCCAAGGTCACTGCTTGCTTGCGATATTGGACAGGACTGCTCCGAGTGCTACCTCACAGGGGTTCAGTTCTCATCATAAACAAGCTGATTGTGTTATGGGCCAGGGTTTAGAGAACCCCAAAGTATATCATGGAGTTCACCTGACCCACAACTTTCAATAGATTGTGGTATGGGGAGCACATGGCCCACTCTACAGGTGTGGTACAGCAGAAATGGAAAAGTATTTTAAAAATCAAAATAATGTTTATTCTATGAACTCAAGTTAACATTTTAAAAACATACAGTGAATATCTTAGCAAGCATTAATTCAAATACAACCCCCAAGGAATACAACACTAAGTCATCCTTAATAACTTCCCAAACAACATCCAGAAGACAGAAGAAACACCTTTCAACAGAAGCATATTAGGTTTACATTCACTACTGAGAACATTTATAATTCTGAATTCACCAAACGATCAAGAGATAGTCTTTTGATGGCAGAGAGAACAGCAGTACAACTGCTTGGTCTGGTTTCAGCTCCAACACTGAAAATGAAACTAAAACACACCCTGCAGCAAACAGCCTAAAACAAAAGTAAAAAGCTGACAGACAGCCCAGCTCCACCCACTCTCTGACATCACTACAGTAGTGAACATCCATTTCTTAAAGGTGCTCTCACTACAGATATTTATATACACACCCATTTATAAACACCCATTTCTTAAAGGTACTCTCACATGACAATTGCCTCCATGTTGTTCTACCGGCTGGTCACTTTGACTCCACCCTTCCCGTCTATGGAGCACGTCTATGTTATGTGTATAGGCTGCACCCCCTTTTTCATTTTCTGTCAAATCTTTTGCTGAAGTTGTGTTTGCACTTCAGTCCCACGCTCCTGATCTACGGACGCCCGGTGCAGAGAGGGGCGGGGAAGGTGGAGGACCTCCCTGTGAACCTGCTCCTGGCAAAGCGCACCATTTATAGGTCCAGGCATCGGGCAACCGAGGGAGTCATCCAACCAGACTGCCCCTTGACGTCTGGATGTCCCTAGAAAGGGAGCATGCGGTGTCCACGAACACCATCGGTGGGCACCGCAGGGAGTGGGGTGCTTTATTGACCCCTATAATTGCACTCTCATTTGGTGTTTTAAAGTTTGTTGATCTTTGCTATGTTCAGGTAGTGCCCCTTTTTGCTTTGTCCCAAAGTGGCCAATCCAGCTAACCTGCACATCTTTGGACTCTCTCTGGCATCCATGGATCCACACCCAAAGACGGAGTTGTTTTGGAGGCAGAACAAAGAAAAATGCTTGAGTGGGAGAGGAGGGTGCGACGCCAAAAAAAATCCTCACCGACCTGCAGCCTTTAAAGTTGCTGAAAGGACAAGAGGTACCTGGAAAGCTGCATTCTCCCTGCCTGCCCAATTCCAACAGGGGGAGACAATCATGTAGGGCGGTCACTTAGATCAGCCTTCAGGAGGCGAAGCGAGTTGATGGTGACAGACGGAAATACGACATCACCAACGCCCAAAGCCGGTAAAAAGGGGCTGAAATGCATCCGCCAAAGCTGCTCATTTATCTGTGCAGCCTCATAACGGGAGCTTCCTAACCCATGTCTGAGACCTCTTACTAGATATCGTGGAGCCGGCAACCCCACCTGAAATAAAATCGCCAGCTGCAAACCTGAAATAAAATCGCCGGCTGCAGAACGTTATTTTGTTTTTTTTTCTCCGCTGAACCCATTGATACTCGGATTTATTGGACAGAAGTTCGCCAGCTGATTCGCCTATCGCTCAAATGGCTACGAAGATTGATAAAGAAGCGTGCAGAGAGTCCTACAATCTCGTCCGGGGCGATGACAACGATGTCAATTGGTTCGTTTCAGGCCAAATCGCTCACTTTCTTCTAATTATGCAAACTCCGTCCTTATTTAAAATCTAACTGTATGTATATATCAACATTGTGTGTCTCTCTCCCTTCCAGGGTGATTTTCAAATACGACGGACACCTTATTGTTCCAGACTCACAAGGCAAAGATTACGAGGACTTTAAACTTAAATGCACAAGTAAGATTTGGTGGGGGGGCTTTTGTGACTGCTTATTTTATTGATTTTTTTTCTTTGATGTGCATAGGATCTATCTAGTGGAAAAATGAGCTGCCTCATCTGCTCCCACATTAAACTAAACCCTGCACTCCTCTCTCTCACTTCGTTGTGTGATGGTACCTCGCTAGGAGGGTACATACAAGCTGTGCTGAAACTGCATCTGCAATATTGCATTCTCTGTAGAAATGATCCTTGCATTCCCTGTAGACCCCCCCCCCCCCCCCCCCCAAATGTTAGTCCAACCAAAGGAGTCGACATGATCCCAATTCTTCACAATATTTTCCCTTCCCTTTAACAGTAATTCACAGCTATGCCATTGGGCAAAATATATATCAGCACATATTTGTAGTTAAATCTCTTCTCCCCCCCCCCCCGACCCCCGCCGCCGCCAATTTTTTTTTAAGGTGTGGCAGTCAACTGGGAAATTGTTCACAGCTTTACTTTTGGTTCCCCATTTCTGGAAATGTTTTTTTATAAACATCGTTCCTCATATTTAGCTAAGAATTTGAAGAAAAATGCCTATCAAAAAAAGCTGTCTTCAAACTCTCCATTCCGGAATGTGGATTTTAATAGAGAGGAGGGAGATGGAGCTGGCTGTCGGGCTAAAATGGTTTAGCTGCAGTGCACTGCAAGCGTTAATCAGGATTTAACTGTTGTCCTTGGGCAACTTCAATCACCTAAACGAAGGAACCATTTTGTTTAAAAGAGAACTTTGGGGAAAAAAAACAATTATTTTAATATGGGCAAAATTTCAACCATATTAAAATGTGGATTCATTCCCACTCTTCTAGAAAAAAATGTGAAGTGTAGGGTGTAAATCTTCCTCTTGTTGGTCCTGAAGTTGGCTGTGATTTTTTCTTTTAAATTTTGGATTTTCTATTTGCCCTTGCCTCCTGTGCATGTATCACCCACCGGAAATGGGTGTGGGGAGATAAAGCAAGGTTGTGGCATTGTATTTTTTTTGAGCAGTAGGTGAGTAAGAACGACCTCCCAGTTTCTTTTCCCTTTTGAGGATTGGCTCGTTATGCTTGCTGCCCTATCATCCCACAGTTGCACGGTTACACTATCTGCAATGCTCCAAGGGGTAGCTTAAACCCGTCATGCTCAATTTAATACAGCTTTTCACTTTTTAAAAAGACTTCTGCCGTTATTTTGGTCATTAATTAAAATAATCACTGTGTGCCGGGGTTAGAAACTACTACTGATTGATTAGTGAGCAAATCTTGTTTCTTATTTAAAAAATGCAGATGCTTGAAATTTTAAAGATCAGCTAGAAACACTTGGCATCTGTGAGAGAGAGAGGCCTTGTTGACGCTGAATGAATGAATGGTTATGTTCAAAATTGTGTCCTTCTAACGTACTGCCATTCTGGTTGGCAGATGACCGTATATTATTTGGGTTTCATCGAATCATCACTGGAGACGCCATGAGCAAGCGTGCCAAGTTTGCTCTGATTACCTGGATTGGAGATGGAGTCACTGTACTGCAGAGAGCCAAAGTCAGCACTGATAAAAGTTTGGTAAAGGAAGTAGTACAGGTAGGTCATTGATCAATCAGTTAAATGTTGCGGAGACACATGGGTTTTAATGAGTGTGGCTACTGGTTTTAGTTAGTTTCCAGGTTTTTTAAAATTCAAAGCCTTGCTCATTAGGAATTTGCAGGCTGTTTTTGTCATGCAAGGAATAATACTGCTCTAACATTTGTCTATGCCAGAAAAAATTTGATTGTGAAATGCATACTACAGTTGTGAAATACATTCTGCAGTTGTATTTACAATAAAAATATTAGGGATTTGCTAAGGAATAACCCAGTAAATACTTTGAATTATTCAATTATATCTGCAAGCTGTCTCTTCCTACTTTGGGGATAGCAAATGGAACTTAATGCTTTTATAACGTTCCATTATACAAGACCCATTCCCATTGACCATGGGTACAATGAGCATGTTAATCACGTCAAACCTTTTTGATAGCTTGCAAATCTATCCGTTTGCTTGACACCTTCAATTTAAAATTGATGCTGTTCAGTAAGCTATTGGTATAAACGTGGGATGAGATGCATTGTCACTTGTAATATGTGGCCTGGATGCTCCGCATTGGAAGTAAATAAATCACTTGGCTAATAAATACTGCACTGCTTGCTTCAAAAATCGTATCTTTAATTATGAATAGAGTTTAATATTCTGTTATTTATAACTGCCTCTGGGTTAAGGGCACCTAGAGTGACTTTCTTTTTAATAAAAAAAAAATAATTCTGTTGTGTTGCTCATCATCAGCTGCAGAAGGGTTGTTATGATTTAAGCTTTCTCCAACATGGAAGAAAGACAGTTTCCATTAGCAGACAGTCTCTAAAGACTCCAAACCTGCTCCCTCGTGCGTGTTGTGTGTGAGTTAGCATGCCACAGGAATAATAATTAGCTTCAATTATAATGTAACCCACTAGAGGTAGAAATAGAATGTTTATCACCTTGCCTTATACCATACTTGTGTTCAGGTTAACAGAAATAGATATTTTTGGGGTAACATGATTACATAGAAGCAGGCACATCCGAGTTACTGATCATTTGCACTAAGGGTGAATGCATATGTTCAGAATACATTTATTGCTCCATCTAATGATCTGAAACATGACTTTTGGAAATTATTTCATCGACTTGCTGTCCCATGCTAGCCCAATAATTAATTTATATAGTGTGCATATCAGAAACAAACCTGATTGCAGTGTATGGTTGCCTGATAAGGTTTTGAATAAAGAGCTGTCAGTTTATTGCACTGACTGTAAGCATCTCATCTTCATGAACAACACCTTTTCAAACCAGGACTAATAATTTGTGATTTTTAAACTTTTGTCCATTTAATTCTATTCTTTTGTGTTGATTATTCCACTCCTTCACTCTGCATTTTCCAAGAGGTGAAGTTACCGAGTAGATGCAGAATGTCCTGAGGGGAAAGGGTTAACAGACAGAGGCTGTGGTTCATGTTGGTACCAATAATATCAGTAGAGGTCCTTCTAGTAAGAACACTAATGATCAGGACCTTCGAAGGTAGCAATCCAGATTGCTCCTGGTGTCAAAAGCTAGTGAGTATAGAAGTGGGAGAATGGAGCAGATAAGTTAATGCAAGGCTGGAGATAATGGTGCAGAAGGGTGGGTTTTTGGTTTCTGGGAAGGTGGGATTTCATTGCGGGATTGTTAGTGTTGTTGGCAATGATTTAACTAATTTTTCAGCAAAGTGAGAACCAGGATATAATATTAGAAAGGAGAAACAAGGTGTACAAAAGATTGTGAGAGTCAACACCATGAGTAAGAAATAAATTAATAGATGGAGGTCAAACCAGTACATGTGTGTGTATATATATATTTTTTTAATCTGCAGAAGTACCCAATTCATTTTTTTCCAATTAAGGGGCAATTTAGTGGCCGTCACATCTTTGGGTTGTGGGGGCGAGACCCATGCAGACACTGGGAGAATGTGAAAAATCCACACAGACAGTGGGCTGGGACCGAACCCGGATCTTCTGTGCAGTGAGGTAGCAGTGCTAACCACTGTGCCACCCCCTTTCCCCAACCCCCCCCTCCAGTACATGTGTGTAAATGTACAAGTAGTAAATGTACAAGTAGTAAATAAGGTTGATGAGCTGCAGGTAAAGGTGGCCACATGGGAATATGATGTCATGGTGATAATGGAGACTTGGCTCCAATGGACATGGCTGGGTATTATTCCTGGATAAAAATTGCTCAGGAAAGGTAGGGTTATGAAGGAGGAGGTGGTGGTGTATTGATAATGTCACTGGACTAGTAATTCAGAGGCCCAGGCTAATGGGATTCTAATCCCACCATGGCAGCTAGTGGAATTTAAATTCAATTTAAAAACTGGTCTCCGTAATGGTAGCTGTGAAATCTATCATTGATTGTTGTAAAACCCAAATGGTTCACTAATGTCCTTTTTAGGGAAGGAGATCTGTCATCCTTACCCTGCATGTGACTCTAGACCCATAGCAATTTGGTTGACTAATGGCCTAGGGCAGAGAAGAGTTCATGAAGTGTGCCAGAAGAATTTTCTTGATCAGTGTATTTCTGGCCCAACAAGGAAGGAAGGAAGCATTACTGGTTCTGGTAGATAGTACTGAAGTGGATCAAGTATCAGTAGGAGAGCATTTGGGGGACGGGGGCAGTGATCAAAAGGTATCAGTGTTTAAGTTGGTTGTGGAAAACAAAAAGTGCAATCAAGTGAAAATTGTTAATTGGAGGGAGGCCAATTTCAGGTGGTGTACATTCAGGGAAGTAAGGGTTGAAATTGTGGCGGCACTTCCTCCTGTACAGGGGTGGTGCCAGAGGATTGGAGAATTACAAATGTTATACCATTCTTCCAATAAAGGGCAAACACAGCTAACCTTGGTAGTGAGAAAGCCTTTGGAAACGAAAGAAGCCAGGACCAAATTAATGATTGCAATATGGGTTCAATAAAAAAAGCCAGTAGAGATTTGTTAAAAGGCAAATCCTGTTCAGCGAACTTAATTTGAGTTTTTGATGAGGTAACAGAGGGTTGATCAAAGTAATGGGGTTGTTAAAGTGCCACGCAATAGGCTTACTGTGGAGTAAAAGGGACCTTCACAACATGGATACAGAGAATAGTGATGAATGGTTGTTAGATGGATGTACAGTGGGGTTTTACAGAGGTCGAGACTTGGGACTGTTGCCCCAATTTTTTTGATGGCACAATTTCAAAATTAGCATATGATCCAAAACTTGGGGTATTTATTGTGAACTGAGGTGGAGAGATAAATGTTGAGAACATAAGGCAGTCTGATGGAATGAATGGACATGTGAAATTTGAATACATTTTGGTAAGAAGACTGAGATGATATGACATAAAAGGGATGGTGCAGAAATGGAGAGATCCAGGGTATATGTGCATGAGTCATTGAAGGAGGCAGGGCACGTTGAGTGATTTAAAAAAAAAAAAAGCTGATGGATATTGGGCTTCATAGATGGCAGTGTTGTTTACAAAAGCAAGGACGTTATGATGAACTTAAAAAAATTACTGGTTTGGCCTCCGTTGCACTGGGCCACACTTGGGAAGAGAATGACAAGAGGGTGCAGATAAGGTTTATTGGGGATGCAGAATCACAGTTTGGATAGATTGGAGATGCCTGAGGTTCTCCTTTGGAGAAGAGAGTTTTGAGAGGAGGTTTGATATTGAAAATCCTGAAGGACGGTCTGTACGGTAAGTAGAGAGCCTGCTCCTATTGGCAGAAGAGACGAGAACTGGAGGGCCCTGATTTGAAACAGTTGGCAAAAGTTTTTATTGCTTTGAGTATTTCCAGTTCAAATGCACTGCCTGAGGAAATGTGGCCATGATGTGGAGATGCCAGCGTTGGACCGGGGTGGGCACAGTAAGAAGTCTTAACTTTTGGAGCAGTGCTCCGAAAGCTAGTGACTTGAAACAAACCTGTTGGACTTTAACCTGGTGTTTTAAGACTTCTTACTGAGGGAATGTGGTGGAGGCAGATTCAGTCATGGCTTTCAAATTGGAATTGATCAGCACCTGAAGGGGGGAAAAGATTGCAGGGCCGCAGGGAAAAGGCATGGAATGGGATGGGACTTGTTAAATTGTTCTTAATAGGGAGCTGACACAGGCTGAATGGCAACCTCCTGTGCTTTAAATGTTCTATGATTTGTAATGCATTGTATGTATCTGAGCATTTGGAACACCATCTACTTGACCAACATCCATTAAACATCCATGGTCTTGAAAGTTTGATGCCATCATTCTCGTGCTCCTTGTGATTCTGGGTGAAAAACAATTTAGAAGATGATGAAGCGCCCAGACTGAGTGGAAGTCCACTGTGAGACTGACGAGTGACACGGAGCAGAAAGGAGAAAAACATTGCTCAGATCACAAAGACTGGAAAGTAAAAAATACAAAACAGTGCAAGATTCCTGTGACCTTGACTGAAAACACTTCAATAAATCACTGGATGATGAGCAAGACTACAATATTTCAAGAACCTGGATGGTGCAGTTTGAAGAATACTGTCCAGTTCACAAGACAGTGAGAACAATGACAACAAAAAAGAAGCCGTGCTTATATTACAGAAGAGGTGGCAGTCCCATGACTCAGCAGGTTCATAGACAAGCTGGAAGACAGCTGCAAATGAAAAAATAAACTTGGAACATGGGGCAGCACGGTAGCATTGTGGACAGCACAATCGCTTCTCAGCTCCAAGATCCCAGGTTCGATTCCGGCTTGGGTCACTGTCTGTGTGGAGTCTGCACATCCTCCCCGTGTCTGCTTGGGTTTCCTCCGGGTGCTCCGGTTTCCTCCCACAGTCCAAAGATGTGCAGGTTAGGTGGATTGGCCATGATAAATTCCCCTTAGTGTCCAAAATTGCCCTTTAGTGTTGGGTGGGGTTATTGGGTTATGGGGATAGGGTGGAGGTGTTGACCTTGGGTAGGGTGCTCTTTCCAAGAGCCGGTGCAGACTCGATGGGCCGAATGGTCTCCTTCTGCACTGTAAATTCTATGAAATGGCTGAATTATTTTTTTAGCAGTAATCTCTCCTACTTGATTGTTGCCAGCGATTCAAACCGTTTCCTGCATTTGATATTGGAACTTTTAAATAAATAGCTATTTTTCTTCAAAGGCATTTGCAGTTTGTCTAATTTAGAGCATGAATATGCCTTTGCCTGGCATGCAGTTTTCGTCTCACTTTAAGTATGGATGAATTCTTGACATGGACAAGGGAGAGCTTATCCTGAGGGACTGGGAGTTGAAGCCGATTGGCTTGGGCATTGCGCTCCTTAGCTAATAGATTTAAAATAAAATGTTAATGGATAAAGAGCCTCTCCTCCTTCAGAGTGAGGGCAGGTATAGATGCCACTCTAAACTGCCCCCACCCCCCACACACACTTGTGGTTCAATCTAGTGTGGAATCATGTACATAAATGGAACATGCTGCTGTGTTTCCGTCATTTTAAATAATCTTTATTGCCGCATGTAGGCTTGCATTAGCACTGCAATGAAGTTACTCTGAAAACCCCATTCGTGTTTGGGTACATAGAGGGAGAATTCAGAATTCTCAGCTGGTACGGGAATTGAACCCACGCTGCTGGCCTTGTTCTGCATCACGAACCAGCTGTCTAGCCCACTGAGCTAAACCAGCTTTCACTGACTGTGATGTTTAATGCAAGGGCTGCCGAGTCAGTGGTCCGTGTTCAAAAGGGAGGGGAAGAATCTTCCTGGGTAAGTATCATCCTGCGTTCTGGGCAGTGTGGCATTGTTGGCATCCAGAGCCTGTGGTCTGCCTCCCTCTTTGAGCTCTGGTTACTCTGTTATTTCTTATTCTCCCTCCCTGTTATTGAAATAACCATGATGCTGCAAAGCTGGGTGGTTCCTGCGGATATCTTGGCTCCTGGGGGATGTATTTGGCAAGTGCAAGCCTCGCCTTTCATATCTCGGACAGAGATGGAAGAGGAATATCTTGCACAACTTGTGCAGCTGCTCGAAGATTTCTTCTCCACTTTCATGATATATATCTTATGAAGTCATTTGGTGAATTCTATTCTCCTGTGTTGCCTTCAGGGTGAAAATTTAGGCTAGAATTTCCAAACGTGGAAGCTGGAATGTAAGATGAGTGCTCTAATGCAGGACCTTCATGCTTGACAGTCAACCTTATTTTTTTTTTTTAATTTTAGAGTACCCAATTATATTTTGCAATTCAGGGGCAATTTAGCATTGCACTCCACCTGCTCTGCACATCCTCTGTGTTGTGGGAGTGAAACCCATGCAGACATGGGGAGAACGTGCAAACTCCACACGGACAGCGACCCAGGGCCGGGTTTCCAACCCGGGTCCTCAGCGCCGTAGGTGACAATGCTGACCATTGTGCCACGGTGCTGCCCCAGTCAACCTTATTTGATAAATCCTCTGCTAATTAGCAATTTTTTCCCCAAACTCCACCCTTCCAATTTACAAAATATGGATGTTTTTCCAAAAACTTGAAACTGTTGCATCAATTTCTTTATCTTAACTATCCTTGCATTTTCTCTGCCCTTATTTGTGTGCTCGAGATGCAGTGGGCGCAATTCTCCCAACGGGAGTCCAAGTGCCGACGCCAGAGTGAAAACCGGAGTGCTTCACTCCGGCGTCGGAGCCCGCTCCCAGCCCCCTATTCCCCCGCCCCCAGGGGGCTAGGAGCGGCGTCGTGTCATTTACGTGCGCTGGGCCTTGGCGCCGCTTAAAAAGCGGCGCCGCCTAAATGGCGGATGGATCTTGCGGGGCGGCGGAGGTTCTCCCTTGAGAGGCTGGCCCGCCGATCGGTGGGCACTGATCGCGGACCAGACCCCATCGGAGGCCCCCACCCCTCACGGTGCAGGAACCTTTTGCAAACGGCGAGCGACGATTCTCCGAGCGACCAGCCGTGATTCTCGCTGCACTGGTTTGGGAGGGGTGAGAGAATTGCATGCGGGTTCCAGGGCGGCGTGGCGGGACACGTGCGCTGCCCCGGCGATTCTCCCACCCGCTGGGTGCGGGGAGAATTCTGCCCAGTATTTACAAAGAACAGAACCAAAATTGTTTTTAGGTCATCTATCTCCTTGCCATTTCTGAAAATGGATATTTTAATTAACTGCATTTCAAAATTACTTTGCTGATTGACATGCTATAAATATAAGCTTATTCCACCTTTTTCTCTTTTCGGGCATCTTAAAACCGAGTTGCACGTCCAATGCAGCCTCAATCACAGGAGGGCCTAGTAATACTGGTGAAAGGCTGGCCCACTTAGTATCTCATTGTAATCTATTGTACACTAGTCATATTCCAGTGTATTTGTAATTTGTAATTGTATTTGTATAGTGTAATTGTAGTACTATTCTGCTTAACAGATTATCTAAACATTTATCACTTGGGATATGTAATCTACTAATATTTTGAATCTGTGTGTTTGCCTTGACTTCCAGGCCAGGCACCTGAAAGTGAGGAGTTAGTATGTAATCAAATTACTAAATTCTGAATCAAGTGATCGGTTTCAGAATTCCACTTTCATAATTCAGTAGCATAATGTGATGTGGTCCATGCAGCTAAAAGTTTGTTGAAATGACTGTTTCAGGAGGAAATCAGACTAATTGTTTAATCAAATTTAGTTTTTAATAGCCAGCCTAACTCTGTATCAAACGTGCGTGTAGGAAATCACCTAGAGAAATCCTAATGCTTTGACAATGAGTCATCCAGACTCGCAGCATTGGCTCCATTCTCTACACCTACACTTTTCTCTACACCTTGCTATAACTGTAACATTATATTCTGCAGTCTCTCCTTCCTTCCCTATGTACAGTATGCATTGTTTGTACAGCATGCAAGAAACAATACTTTTCACTGTATACTAATACATGTGACTATAAATCAAATCCAGTCTCGCTCCGCAGATGCAGCATGGAAGGTCCACAGAGGGGCAGCACAGTGGTTAGCACTGCTGCACCACAGCGCCGGGGCCTGGGTTCGATTCCAACTTTGGGTGGAGTTTGCACATTTTCCCCGTGCCTGCGTGGGTTTCCTTCCACAGTGTAAAAGATACACCGGTTAGGTGGATTGGCTGTGCTAAATTACCTCTCGGGTTAGGTGGAGAGCTCTTTCGGACTCAATGGGCTTAATGGCCTTAATGGCCTCCTTCCGCACTGTAGGGATTCTGTGCTGTCAGAACTGCTGAGATTGTCCAGCATTTTCTGTTTGTTTCAAACCCTAATACTTGTAACGTTTCGGTTGGCTAATGTAACTGAAAATCAGTGTCTCTGGATTTTAAAAGGGCCAAGTTCAGTAAGATGGCAGAATAGTTGAAGTGTTTCAATTGATTTAACCCTGATGGATGGGAGACGACATCCGAGTGTAAATGGCATGTTTTTAAAAGAGCAAATTCAAACGTACAGAAGACAAGTGTGTCCCTAAAAGAAATACATTTGGCAATAATAGGCCGAGGTGGCTGGTCATATCCTAAAAGGCAAGTATGATTTTTTGGAAATATGTATAAATTGAAAGCAGATAGTTTCCAGGAACATGGGGAAGCTATAAAGCTATGTCAGCTAAGCGGTTATTAGAAAAGGATCGTGGATAATTGTAGCAGCAATAAGAAAATCATTCATCGAGAGTAAAAAGACATAAATACTGCTTTGAAAAGATTGAAAGATTCCCAAGGACAGATTTTTAAGGGATCCAAATGGAAAGTATTAAATAAGTACCTTGTCTTCAAGAATAAAACTAAAGTCCGTGTTTAGTTTGCACATTCTTCCTGTGTTTGCGTGGGTTTCGCGCCCACAACTCAAAGATATGCAGGGTAGGTGAATTTGCCATGCTAAATTGCCCGATTAATTGGGAAAAAATGTTGGGTAATCTAAATTTTATAACAAAAAAATAATAAAGACTAATGCAGGTTGTGTTGTTAACTGGAAAATTGTAAATAAAATCATCGCAAATGCTATCTTGGACAGAATAAGGAATGTTAAAATAGATTGGGAGTGTTGGCCGAGGGATGCACACAATAATCCCTTTAACGTGCATGCACCGCTTCTTTTGTGAACCATGTATCTTTAAGAACTCGTTGGAGTCGGGACTTGTATCTTGGAACAGCAGGATGTTGCTATAGATACAGAGCCAGATAACTATTGCTTCAGGAATGGCTAACTTTTCTTTGAGCATTTTCTCAATGAGATGCCCTGCATGCCGAATTGGCATCTGGAAAAGGAAGTATTATAAGTTAGAATTTTTTTTCCTGGAAATGGCAAATTAGTGGGTCAGGGCAATCTAGTTGCCATTTTGGCCTCGACTTTCATGAAGCCTTTGATAAAGTACTCTTCCAAGTAACTACTCTAAGATAAAATCTTGTGGAATTGGAAAGAATTTACTGCAGTGGAATAAGAATTGGCTGAAGGCCTTTAGGCAGAAAGTTGTTCATATTTGGATCTGTTTTCTAACCAGTTACCGCTAGTTCCCTGCAGGGATCTGTGTTGGGGTCTTTGCTCTATCTCAAGGCCATAAATACAAAGATAATTGCAGAGGAAATAATCCAGGATTGTGGATCAAATAAAGGTACAAGTGTAGAATATGTTAAAATGATGTGGGGACATTAATCACTGTTTGTTAAATGATGTTTACCTCAGAAAAGCTTCCTTATGTATGTGGGCAGGTCTAAATATACATACAGGCGACAGAGAATTGAAACCAATGGTGAAGGAAAACACAGACAAAAGAGCTGAACCTGTGATGAGGATGTGATTCTCTTTGATTACATGTTGCCTTGATGCCAATGTGATATCAAGGAAGCCCTAGTAAAAGTGAAGTAAATGGAAATCACAGGCAAATCTCTCCACTGATTGAGTCCGACTTCAACACAAAGTGTGATAATTGTTGGAGGTCAATCATCTCTGCTGTAGGACATCACTGCAGAAGTTCCTTAGATCCAACCATCTTATCTGTTTCATCAATGACCTGCCTTCACATTGTAATGTTAGAAGTGGGGATGTTCACTGATGATTTGCATAACATTCAGCACCATTCGACAATTCTAATCCTGAAGAGTCTAATCTCGCTCACAGCAAGACATGGACACCATTCAGACTGGTGCTGAGACGTAATAAGTAACATTTGCATCATATAGATGTCAGGCCATAACCATCTAAAATAAGAGAATCTAATCATCACCCCTTGACATCCAATGGCATGACAATTGCTGAATCACCCCTCAATGTTCTGGGGTTACTATTGGCCCAAAACTTAACTGGACCAACCACATAAATAGTGTGGCTACAAGAGCAGGCCAGAGGCTATGAATCCTGTGGCGAGTAACTCTCCTCCTGATTCTCCAAAGCCTGTCCACCATCTACAAGGCATAAGTCAGGAGTGTGATGGAATACGCTTCACTTGCCTGGATGAGTGCAGCTCCATCGACACTAGCTTAACGCATTCCAGGACAAAGTACGCCATTCTCTTCCTCCTCCACCACCAGCGTAGAATAAGGGAGACCTGCCAGGTTGGATGTTGGAATAGTGAAGTCCTGAGTATGAACGCGGGCTTCCACAGCCGATGAGCTGAGATGCCTGGCAATGTTACGGTGATGGGGATAGGTGTGATGAGCAGGAGGTCAGAAACTCTTCTTGGGGTCAAATCTGACACCAAGGTTTGGAACTACTAGCCATTCCGAGGGAATGGGATGGAGTTGGGAGATGGGGAACAAAGAGTTTGGAGCAGACACCTATAGCTTCAGTCTTCCCAATGTTTGGAGGAAATTTCTGCTCATCCACCCAATGCTGGATGGTTGATCTTGCAGCAGTGGAACACGTTGGGGAAGAGGTGATATTGTAGTAACCTGATACATGGATTTAAACACTGGGCTCTGGAAAATCCATGGGAATGGGTTTGGAAGGTAATAATACAATCACGTACATCCTTATGGCAGTGGAGGGATTGCTGTGAGCCATCAGTGGGTGGATGTAATTACAGTATGAGCGGTTTATATAGGTGGCTTCCATTGGAGTGAATGTAAGATTTAATATTGGGGAAGAGTATATGTCTTTTGCACCTACAGGACGGGGACTCGTGTCTTCACAACAAGATTTTCATGAAGTGTGATTGGGAAGGAGTTTAAAGAAAATTGGTAGGGGCTTGGGATGGGCACCAGTATCTAAAGTAGAGAGAATATACCTGTTGTATAAAGGAGTGAGCATTGGATAATGTTAGAGGAGAAAACAGTGTTGTATTAGACCGGAGCAGATCAATGCGTGTATCAAAAGTCTCATTGTGGTGAATATGGTTGGTGAGCTATAAGTGCAAATAGCAATGTGGAATATGATATGGCAGTAACAGTAAAATAGGGTGCAATTTTTACCACTGGCACCGATCCCATTGCACCAGAAGCATTCTGAAAGAGGCCCAAAACAGTCTTCACTCCGCACCTGCCGGCATCTGAATCACTCCCTCACTGGGCATAATCCAGATAATATAACTGCTTGTTAAATATGCACTGACTGTTTTAGGCCATAGGCATCAGTGAAGCTTTACCCGGGCGGAGACCAGCACTGGCCTTGGGCGGAGACCAGCACTGGCCTTGGGCGGAGACCAGCACTGGCCTTGGGCGGAGACCAGCACTGGCCTTGGGCGGAGACCAGCACTGGCCTTGGGCGGAGACCAGCACTGGCCTTGGGCGGAGACCAGCACTGGCCTTGGGCGGAGACCAGCACTGGCCTTGGGCGGAGACCAGCACTGGCCTTGGGCGGAGACCAGCACTGGCCTTGGGCGGAGACCAGCACTGGCCTTGGGCGGAGACCAGACGTCATGGCCACTCCAGGGGTCCCCCTGATGGGCAGGCCAGTGCCCTGGCACTATCTCTGGTACGGTCAGGTGGCTGGTGGTCTGAGGGTCTGAGCCTGAGGAGGATCATGCCCATGAAAGGGGGCTATGAAGTTGAGATGTGCTCACTTAGGAGGGGAGGGGGGCCCGGGGCCCTCGAGCTCAATTGGAAGGGGGGTGGAATAGACCCTCTAGCTCAATTGGAGATCGCATACTTTCAAAATGGGGCCCCAAAGAGCCAGTCTGGCATGCGACTTTAGTTTCCCACTGCTGAAAAGAATTTAGAAGGGTGGCACGAGGCACAGTGGTTTGCACTGCTGCCTATGGCTCTTGAGGACCCGGGTTCGAATCCCAGCCCTGAGTCACTGTCCGTGTGGAGTTTGCACATTCTCTCCGTGTCAGCGTAGGTTTCCCCTTCACAACTCAAAGCTGTGCAGGGTAGGTGGATTGGCCACAATAAATTGCCCCTCAATTGGAAAAAAATAATTGGTACTCAAGTTTGTAAAATGAAAAAGAATTTAGTGTGTGCTTGACCCGTGCGAAACGTCCCCCAAGCCCCCGAAAATGAGTCCGCATGAATACGGATCTGACGTCGCCCAAAAGACCGACGGGAAACACCTCGCCGAACTCGTCCCAAAAAAAAAATTGGGAGAATTGTGGCTTGAAATTGGTTAGCTGGGAGTGTCTAATAGTCCATAGAATCCCTACAGTGCAGAAGGAAGCCATTCGACCCATTGAGCCTGCACCACCTTTCTGAAAGTGCACTCTGCGCAAGTCCACTTACCCTATCCTATCCCTGTAACCCCGTGCATCCATGCCCGCATTTAGCATAGTTCTTGCACATTCACCTAACCAGCACGTCCTTGAACTGTGGGAGGAAACCAGACCACTCGGAAGAAACCCACACGGGCAGGGGGAGAACGTGACAGTCACCCAAAGAGGCAGCAACGCTAAACCCTGCCGCCTTGGGTAAAGGTAAAGTCGCCATAGTCCCAGATGACCATAGACTGCTTTCCCCTTTTGTGGGGCAGAGCTGACTGGTGGTGATTTAACCTGAGGATCGCCACAACTCTGGTGAGGGGCAAGGTTGAGAAGGCAGACCTTCATGAATAACCTCAGCTGGTATGGGAATTGAACCCATTTTGCTCTGCATCACGAACCAACTGGCTAGCCAAGTGAGCTAAACCACACGCCCTGGGCAAAATGCGATGAAAAGGAGGTGGGGTAGCAGTATTCATTCGGGAAGATGTAGCGTTCAACAATAAGGAGTCCCTTGGAGGCAAAGACTGAATCCATTTGGTTAGAGCTGAGAAGCTGTAAGGGTATAATTACTACTGGGGATATTCTATAATCCTCTAAATAGTTAGACATCAAGGAGCAAATGTGCAAGAGCTATAGAGCAGTGATATTGTAGACTTTAATTAGCACAATTTTGTGTAGTTGGAGAAATTTCTGAAATGTGCTTGAGAATGTCCTTGATCAGAGTTCTGGGCCTAACTCTAACTAGGAAGGAGATAGGAAAGGGTTGATTTAGCACAGGGCTAAATCGCTGGCTTTGAAAGCAGACCCAGGCAGGCCAGCAGCACCGTTCAAATTCCCGTACCAGCCTCCCTGAACAGGTGCCAGAATGTGGCGACTAGGGGCTTTTCACTAGCTTCATTTGAAGCCTACATGTGACAATAAGTGATTTTCAGATAATTACTGGATATGGTACAGGGAATTTAGGTGGGCCAAGTATCTGTTAGGGAACACTTTGGTACAAGTGGTGAATTGATTGTTGAATTGATTGTATTGTAAGGTTTAGATTAGCAATGATGAATAGCAAGGAGTGATCAAAAGTAGAACTTCCTAATTGAAAGAGGGCTAATTTCAATGGGATGAGTGGGGATCAATCCAGGGTAAAATGGAACCCAAGATTGATGGAACAATGGGTGATCTTTAGGGAGGAGATGGTTCAGGTACAGGCTAGGTACATTCTAACAAGGAGGACGGGGAAACTCGTGCCAAGGCTCCTTGGGATGATATAGATGGAGATTCTCCAAAAGGTACATGATTCGTGTCAGATGAATTATTCAAGCAAGAACCAGGTCAAATTATTGCTGCCTCAAGGCGCTGAGGTCCCAGGTTCGATCCCGGCTGTGGGTCACTGCCCGTGTAGAGTTTGCACATTCTCCCCGTGTTTGTGTGGGTTTCGCCCTCGCAACCCAAAGATGTGCAGGGTAGGTGGATTGGCCATGCTAAATTGCCCCTTAATTGGAAAAAATGAATATATAGTATAGATAAAGGTAATCCAAAAATCATCTTGCATATAAATAGTGAGTGGGAAGCCTATTGGGATCAAAGAGCATGATCTATGCTTGGAGGCACAGAGCAAGGCTAGAATACTAAAATCAATAATTTTTGATGCTGACAAAATATTGATAGAAGGGGAAATGGTGGTGTTAATGGATGGGGTAAAAAATTGATATGAAGGAAGTATTGGAAAGACTGGCTGTACTTAAGGATGGATAAGTCACCTGGTCCAGAGGCTTGCACCCCAGGTTGCTAAAACAAGTAGTGAAATAATCGTCTAGTCTTCCTTAGTTAAGAGGGAAATGTAAGAGGATTGAAGATTGACCCTCGTTCAATAAAAGGTGCAAGGATAGTAACCACAGGCTGGCCAGTTTAACATCAGCGATGGTTAAGGAATCCTGGGAAAATAATCAACAGATACTTTGAGAATATTTTGTTAATTAATGAGACCCAGTACTGATTTGTAAAAGCAGATCATGCTTGACTAATCTAATTACATTTTTTTGATCAAGTAACCAAGGTTGTTCAAGGGAATGCATTGGGTGTTTGTCTATATGGATTTTTAAGAAAACCTTTGGCAAAGTACCACATAAAATGGAGGTTTGTGTCACAGCAGTAACAGTGTTAGCTTGGATAGAAGAAATTGGCTTGGAACTGAAAACGGCGAGTTGTGCTAAATGGTTATCTTTCAGACTGGAGGATGTTGACGGTGATGTTCCTCAGTTCAGTCCTTCAACCCCCGCCTTTATTTTGAAAGAAATGATTTAGATATTGAAATACAGGACATTAAACTTGTGGGTTCTTGCTCTTCATAACTTTTGCTGTTTTTGTACTTAAAAGTGCTAGTTTATGCAGAACCTTTTAAGGCTCCAGTTACTGGGAAGACATGATGGCACAGTGGTTAGCACTGTTGCTTCACAGCGCCAGCGTCACAGGTTCGATTTCTGGTTTGGGTCACTGTCTGTGTGGAGTCTGCACGTTCTCCCCGTGTCTGCGTGGGTTTACTCCAGGTGCTCAGGTTTCCGCCCACAAGTCCCGAAAGATGTGCTGTTGGGTAATTTGGCCATTCTGAATTCTCTCTCCGTGTACCCGAACAGGCGTCGGAATGTGGTGACTAGCGGCTTTTCACAGCAACTTCATTGCAGTGTTAATGTAAGCAGCCGGAATGTGGCGACTAGGGGCTTTTCACAGCAACTTCATTGCAGTGTTAATGTAAGCAGCCGGAATGTGGCGACTAGGGGCTTTTCACAGTAACTTCATTTGAAACCTACTCGTGACAATAAGCGATTTTCATTTTCATTTCATTACTTGTGACAATAAAGAATATTAAATTAAATGAGGGGAATCGGACTGATTGCGTTGCTCTCCAGAGAGTGGGCATGGACTTGATGGGCCAAATGGCCTCTTGTGCTGTTGGGGATTGCATTTTCCAGTACATTCTGGTGCAATTATCTCTGAACTTTCAATGCTACAAATGTACATACGAATTTGGAGTAGGACACTTGGCCTCTCGAGCCTTCTGTCATTCAATTAGACCATGGCTGATCTGACTGTAACCTCGATCTCATGTGTCTGATGACCTTGTTAATCTCTAACACTGCCTTGAAAATATTCAAGGGCTCCGCTTCTACTGCCTTTTTGAGGAAGGTTTCCAAAGACTCACGACCCTCCGAGAAGATTTCTTCTCATCTCTGTCCTAAATGGAATTCTAGATTCTCCCACAAGCGAAAACATTCTCTTCCCATCCACCCTGTCACGACTCCTCATGTGTTTATAATCAAGTCAGCTATTGCTCTTCTAAACTCTAGTAGATAAAAGATTAGCCTTTCCTCCTAAGAAAATCAGACCATTGCTGGTATTAATTTAGTAAACCTTCTTCTCTGAACTGCTTCCAATGCCTTTGTATTTTTCCTTAAATAAGAAGACTAATATTGTACACCGTATTCTAGATGTGGGGAGGGATTTTCTGGTTCCCAGCCACGTATTTCTTGGCTGGAAAATCTTCATCGGAGATCAGCTTCCAAGAGGTTTCCAAATCACCGACGTGCTGGAGGAGGAAATAGGACTTGTTGGCATCTTGGAAATCCTATGGGGAAATAAACAAGATGGAGATGTAATAATCGTGTTTCCCATGCTCTCTTCTTGATATCTGGAGAAAATTGAGCATTCACCAGGATTGAGGATAATCTAGGCCTTCACATCTAAATTCGAAACCTGGTCTGTTATAGAACAGTCCCATTGAAAGAACTCCAAAACCAGTTGTTAGGTTTACAAAGTATAAAAAGTACAAAGTATCAAGGTTTTTGCCTGGTACATTTTCAGTGTGGAAGTCAGTTAATAAAACATTTGGTAGGGCAGCACGGTGGCCTAGTGGTTAGCACAACCGCCTCACGGCGCTGAGGTCCCAGGTTCGATCCCGGCTCTGGGTCACTGCCCGTGTGGAGTTTGCACATTCTCCCCGTGTCTGCGTGGGTTTCGCCCCCACAACCCAAAAATGTGCAGAGTAGGTGGATTGGCCATGCTAAATTGCCCCTTAATTGGAAAAAATAATTGGGTAATCTAAATTTAAAAAAAAAATAAAACATTTGGTTTTCTTGTGAGGACGTGAAAATCTAAATGTGTTATTTGTTTAATTTAAAAATAAATTTGAGTACCCAATTCACTTTTTTTTTCCAATAAAGGGCAATTTAGCGTGGCCAATCCACCTAGTCTGCACATTTTGGTTTGTGGGGGCACGGGGGAGAATGTGCAAACTCCACATGGACAGTGACCCAGAGCCGGGATCGAACCGGACCTCGGCACCATGAGGCAGCAGGGCTAACCCACTGCGCCACCGTGCTGCCCTCCAATTGCATTTCATGTGGACAAGTGATAGGTACTGAAACTAGGGATATGTATTCGGCTGGGAGTGTCCATTAACTCGACGTGGAAGTGGGATCTAGGGATATTGGAGGATAGTTCAATAAAACCAATCGTGCAGCATGTAGCAGCAATAAGGAGTGGTAAACAGATTTTGTATACCGACCTGGACGAAGCACACATTCTAAGAGAAGATAATGGCCGGAATTCTCTGGCCGGCCACTGACAGCGGGATGCCTTGGTTCCGCCGGCAGCCCACGCTTTCCTGTGAGTTTCCCGGCGGTGTGGGGTGGCTTCAATGAGAATTCCCATTGACAGCGGCAGGAGCAGCGAATTCCTCCGCCAGTGAATGGTGGGCCACCTCCCATTGCCGAGCAACACGTGGCTGAGGCTGGAGAATTCCACTCTGTCTGCTCAAGGCAGCAGCACAGCCACAACCTAGAAATGGTGTCCAATTTTTGTCAAATATCTGCAGCATAAGTATCATGCATGAAATTTAAAATGGTATTTATTTAAAAAGACAACCTAACTTTAGGCAGCTGCGCTGTTTGGAAGTTGGAGACCCTGGGATTGTTCACTGGCGAAGAGGCTCCTGTTAATCCCAACCCTCCGGTGATTGAAGTTTGTTTATGAATGGAGTTTGCCAGAAAGTGAGAAGCAGCAAAGACCACCTCCAACTTGGTGAGGCGAGATGGTTCAGAGGTTTAGATGAACCTACTTTGTGTAGAGTGTGTGTGTGTGTGCGTCCGTCCGTCCTATTTAGTGTCAGGTTTTTGGCGCTTGCCGGAAGACTGCAACTTTTACTATTCTTCAGCACAGCCGATTTTTCTTTCTCTATGTTCCCCTGCCATATTCGGTTGAAGAATATGCTGTTTTGTAAAGGGACCAGCATTGCAACTTGTGATGGAAACCGAAATAGGGCAGCACTCTGTCTCGGGGACCTGGGAGGTGGCAACATGTGTGCCTGCAACCAATCGGATGAAATGAGCCTCGCATTTCCTGGCTTGCTAAAATAGAATTTGGTATAAAGTCACATGCGAAAGCTAAATAATGAGGGGAAGGGTTTAGAGTACCGATATTTATCCCAACGATAAGTATTTAAACTCACACTTGTAAAAGTAGCTAGCAAAGATTTGGCACACCATAAAAATTTTACTTGCAACTGAATGGGCTAGTCTAAACTTTTTTCCCCCTGTATCTTGTGGGAAGGGCTTGAAATTAGGTACTTGCATATGTATTTGATTGTTGCCTCACAAAAGGTTCAACAGTGTACAAAGCTTGTGTGAAGGACAGGGCAAAATGGAAAACCACTGCTTGTGGAAAACTGGAAATTGCTGTCTGATTTGCTTCTTATGGACACCAAAGGGGCCAAGCGATGGGAGCAGGCGTAGGCCAAATGGTGTCTCCTGTCTGTTCCCCCCCCCATTCAGTAAGATCATGGCTGATCTGATCTTGGCCTCAATTTCACTTTCTTGACTATTCTCTCGAGGTGAAGTCTTAATTGTGGCATAATGACCCAGTACCCTTGGTAGTTATATTCAAATTTGCAATTGATATAATATTACTCAATAGTATTAATAAAATAGTATTAATGAAATTTAAAACGCGGTATAAAATGGAGTTGTCCAGGGTAATGTTAGATGTGCCGTAATATTTGCGAATACCATTTTTTAGGTGTCAAAATCGCACTTTTCCCATAGTGTTGCAAATCTGATTGCGATCATCTTTTTCAATATTTAAATTTATAATTTTACTGTAATCTCACTTGTCGCTTTGAAAAACAACTGACATTAATAACTTTGAAAGTAAATAAATATAGTGAGCAATAAAACTTGGTTTCTTGGAACTTAAACTGTAATCTGGGTGGAGATCCTTTTTTAAAAAGTAGGAGATGTGCTTTTTGCTGTAGAGGAACAATTTGTATTCATTGTGCGGAGTAAATTAACATGAATGTCAAGACTCTGTTAACAAAATGCAACCACTCTGGCTCTTACAATACAGCTTTTGTAACCAATAACAAATAGTTCTAAAAACAGATGGCCTGAATTTGTAAAATACTGAACTTCAGTAAATGCACTTCTGGAAAAAGCCTTGCACGAAATGTGTTTGCATTTCACACACGTTTACTGCTTGGGCCTCTTTCTATAAATTCACAGGTTATTATAATAATATTAATCGCTTATTGTCACAAGTAGGCTTCAATGAAGTTTCTGTGAAAAGCCCCGAGTCGCCATGTTCTGGCATTTGTTCAGGGAGGCTGGTACGGGAATTGAACCCGCACCGCGGGCCTTGTTCTGCATTTCAAGTCAACTGTTTAGCCCACTGTGCTAAACCAGCCCCTTGTGACGGCAAGCTCCATGACCGAATACTTCATGACTCAATCTACAACCTAATCAACAGCTTTAATGTAATAAAAAGTTCCAAAGAAGTGGAATCTCTTGTTAAGAGGAAGAAGGAGGCCTATGTAAAGATGAGGCGCGAAGTTTCAGTTGGGGCGCTTGATATTTACAAGGAAGCGAGGAAGGATCTAAAGAGAGAGCTGAGACGAGCAAGGAGGGGACATGAGAAGTCTTTGGCAGGTAGGATCAAGGAAAACCCAAAAGCTTTCTATAGGTATGTCAGGAATAAAAGAATGACTAGGGTAAGAGTAGGGCCAGTCAAGGACAGTGGTGGGAAGTTGTGTGTGGAGGCTGAGGAGATAAGCGAGATACTAAATGAATACTTTTCGTCAGTATTCACTCAAGAAAAAGATAATATTGTGGAGGAGAATGCTGAGACCCAGACTATTAGAATAGATGGCATTGAGGTGCGGAGGGAAGAAGTGTTGGCAATTCTGGACAAGGTGAAAATAGATAAGTCCCCGGGGCCGGATGGGATTTATCCTAGGATTCTCTGGGAAGCCAGGGAAGAGATTGCTGAGCCTTTGACTTTGATTTTTAGGTCATCATTGGCTACAGGAATAGTGCCAGAGGACTGGAGGATAGCAAATGTGGTCCCTTTGTTCAAGAAGGGGAGTAGAGATAACCCCGGTAACTATAGGCCGGTGAGCCTAACGTCTGTGGTGGGTAAAGTCTTGGAGAGGATTATAAAAGATACGATTTATAATCATCTAGATAGGAATAATATGATTAGGGACAGTCAGCATGGTTTTGTGAAGGGTAGGTCATGCCTCACAAACCTTATCGAGTTCTTTGAAAAGGTGACTGAACAGGTAGACGAGGGTAGAGCAGTTGATGTGGTGTATATGGATTTCAGTAAAGCGTTTGATAAGGTTCCCCACGGTCGTCTATTGCAGAAAATACGGAGGCTGGGGATTGAGGGTGATTTAGAGATGTGGATCAGAAATTGGCTAGTTGAAAGAAGACAGAGAGTGGTAGTTGATGGGAAATGTTCAGAATGGAGTTCAGTTAAGAGTGGCGTACCACAAGGATCTGTTCTGGGGCCGTTGCTGTTTGTCATTTTTATAAATGACCTAGAGGAGGGCGCAGAAGGATGGGTGAGTAAATTTGCAGACGACACTAAAGTCGGTGGAGTTGTAGACAGTGCGGAAGGATGTTGCAGGTTACAGAGGGACATAGATAGGCTGCAGAGCTGGGCTGAGAGGTGGCAAATGGAGTTTAATGTGGAGAAGTGTGAGGTGATTCACTTTGGAAAGAATAACAGAAATGCGGAATATTTGGCTAATGGTAAAATTCTTGGTAGTGTGGATGAGCAGAGGGATCTCGGTGTCCATGTACATAGATCCCTGAAAGTTGCCACCCAGGTTGATAGGGTTGTGAAGAAGGCCTATGGTGTGTTGGCCTCTATTGGTAGAGGGATTGAGTTCCGGAGCCATGAGGTCATGTTGCAGTTGTACAAAACTCTAGTACGGCCGCATTTGGAGTATTGCGTACAGTTCTGGTCGCCTCATTATAGGAAGGACGTGGAAGCTTTGGAACGGGTGCAGAGGAGATTTACCAGGATGTTGCCTGGTATGGAGGGAAAATCTTATGAGGAAAGGCTGATGGACTTGAGGTTGTTTTCGTTAGAGAGAAGAAGGTTAAGAGGTGACTTAATAGAGGCATACAAAATGATCAGAGGGTTAGATAGGGTGGACAGCGAGAGCCTTCTCCCGCGGATGGAGGTGGGTAGCACCAGGGGACATAGCCTTAAATTGAAGGGTAATAGATATAGGACAGAGGTCAGAGGTGGGTTTTTTACGCAAAGAGTGGTGAGGCCGTGGAATGCCCTACCTGCAACAGTAGTGAACATGCCAACATTGAGGGCATTTAAAAATTTATTGGATAAGCATATGGATGATAAGGGCATAGTGTAGGTTAGATGGCCTTTAGATTTTTTCCATGTCGGTGCAACATCGAGGGCCGAAGGGCCTGTACTGCGCTGTATCGTTCTATGTTCTATGTTCTAAGTTTATAACTGAAATTTGACACTGAGCCACCTAAGAAGATATTAGGCCAAATGGCCAAAAGCCTACATTTTAAGGAGTCTCTCTGAGGAGGGAGATTTGGGAAGGGATTCTAAAGCCTGGGACCTAGGCACCTAAAGAATGGCAAAGTCAGTAGAATCAGGGATTTTCGGAGGCCAGAATATTTAGTGCAGATTGTGGTATTCTGTGTAGAGGTATTACGATACCTAGTAATGCTTGAACACCATTGGTGGATAATGTATGTTTTCTATTGGTTGACCCTGTATGTTAGCTCCGCCCTGCAAGGCGGGGTATAAGAGCCCGTGCTGCCCCAGCAGCTTCCTTTCTGTACCTGAGCTGCTGGGGGAATCATCTAGCTTATTAAAGCCTTCAGTTGTACTACAACCTGGCTTTAGTAGTCATTGATTATGCATCACAGATATTTCGAATGGTTGGAAGAGATTCGATAGAGAAGGGATGGCCATGGATTCCTGAAAGCAGCAGAACAACGGCCATTTGCTGAGGCTCCACGGGGCTGGTTTAGCACAGGGCTAAATAGCTGGCTTTTAAAGCAGGCCAGCAGCGCAGGTTCAATTCCCGTACCAGCCTCCCCGAACAGGCGCCGGAATGTAGCGACTAGAGTCTTTTCACAGTAACTTCATTTGAAGCCTACTTGTGACAGTAAGCAATTTTTCATTTCATTTCAGCAGCGATGTGACATTTAACTGCGCCAACTTTATTGTGGCTATAAGAGCAGGTCAATCACTAGCGACAATCGCATCCCAAGTGACAAGGACAAGTAGATGAGGTGATGCTAGAACTCCATAAAACATGAGGCCACTTGTGTACAGTTCAGGTCCATGCTAGAGGAAGAATGTGATCTTGTTAGAAAGAGTTCAGAGGGAATTTGCAAGGACTGGAGCAGTTTGGGTATTCTGCTTTGGAATGGAGGAGGGTACTGGAAGATTTAATTGAAGCGTATAACATTTGAGTGTCTGGTCAGGGCAATATGCAGGAGGGCAATATGTAGGGGGGCATAGATTTGAAAGTGATTTTGGAGAAGGATTAGAAGGGAGTTGAGAATTATACCAGTGGGTGGTTGCATTCTTGAGTTAATTGCCTCAAAGGGTGGTAGAGGCAGAAACATTCAAATACATATTGTTTTAAAATGTGAAATGCTGCATCCTACAAGGCTATGGACCAAGAGCTGGAATGTGGGATGAGTCTGGACAACCTATATCCAGCTGGCCCACACAGCAGGCCAAATGGCATCCTCTGTGCTGTAAACCTGATTTTCTAATTCCGTGCAGAATGTAAATGGACAACACTCCTTCTTCTTCAGCACTTTCAAAACTCTTAAATTCCTTTGGTACCCTGTCTAATGAGATCACATCCTTCCTCTAGTACAGGGGTGGGCAAACTTTTCCGTGCAATGGCCACATTCAGAAATTCACAATTTTAAAGGGCCGCATAGTATATTAAGTAAAATAATTAATATTTTAAATAGCCAAAATAAAAGGTCTTTAAAGAAAAAAAGCACATTTATTTGAAAAACAAAGTAACTCAGTAAGTAACAGAACAATGTCAATGAGAATGATGCATCTGACTGCAGTCATTTACCAGTTTGTTGAAATCAGGTGTCAAGTTGCTTGTGCTGATCCTTAATACTGACAGAAGCACAGCCTAGCCGAGTCAACGATAAAAACGCGCGTAGTGGGGTGGATGAGTGGGGCTGCCTTATTGGTCGGTTTAGTTGGGTGTGCGAGCAATAGGAGTCCAGGTTACAAACAATAATGAGGCTTATTGTTTGTAACCTGGACTCCTATTGGTCGCACACCCAACTAAACCGACCAATGAGACAGCCCACTCATCCACCCCACTACGCGCGTTTTTATGCGGCCCGCCAATGAGGTGCTCGGAATCATAACCGGCATTTTTGAAAAGCCGCTGGGGAAAAGCCGCTGAAGTAAATGTGCTTATTGAATAAGCGCATTTACTTCAGCGGCTTTTCCCCGGCGGCTTTTCAAAAATGCCGGTTATGATTCCGAGCACCTCATTGGCGGGCCGCATGAAAACCTTTGCCGGGCCGCATGCGGCCCGCAGGCCATATTTTGCCCACCCCTGCTCTAGCATGACCAGAACTGTACACTGTACTCTAGCTGTGGCCATGTTTTATGCAGTTCTATTATAACTTGTATTTTGTGTCGATCACCATTATACCGATCAACCCAGTACATTGACAGGAGCAATTCTTCCTTGGTTTAGTGTATAGCATACATTGAAAATAAGCAATGCAGATGTTGTAAGCACAAGCTTTATTTGCATCAGAACACATGGCAAAATACATTAAACCACTTGCGTAAGTGTTCTGAAGTTCTTTAAACGTTCGTTGCCATTCCAGTTTGTTTAGGAAATCATTCCTAAGATAGTGATCCAATGGTCAGCGCACATTCTGGATTGAATTACAAAACCAGAGGCCACCATTTGGCCAAGGCCAGTTGAATATGGGCTCACCAATCTCATCCCACTTTCCAGCTCTTGATGATTGGATATATACTGGCTCAAAACAACACATTAAACCTTTTCAGTGAGTGCTGAATCTCCTGAAATGTAAATTATACAACATCACTAATTCCCGAAAGTAGTTTACCAGTTGGGCCTGAATGTTTAGAGGCGCTGCTTTTGGGGGTCAACTTGGATAAAAACACTTGTTCCCAATGCTTTATTTAAAAAAAAAAAAAAAAAAAATTCCTAGTATTTTTTGCAATGTTAACATGTAAGAATACTAAGTGATATTGTTCAATCTAATTTTTGAAAGCCCGTTTTTAGACTTGTTTGCTAGTGTAATGCATTCTATAAAGATGGTGCACTTATGTAATTTTTGTTGAGCCATAACCTCTCCATTTAAATTTGTATGCATAGAATCATTGCCATTTCATAATAATGGTTTTGAAAGCCTCATGTTTTTTCTGTGTGAGCAGGAGTATATAAATAGAATTAATGAGTTGGTTGAACGAATAAATAACTGGATATTTTAATGAGGGCTATGTGGTGAAGGGGGTGGGCATGGGGGAAGAGGGAGACATTTCTGGAAATCTTCCAGAGAAATGAGTCATTCATACCCCTTCAGGAAGAAAAGGCGGGAAATGAACAGTGAACCACTCGTACTCTTTGGGAAGAGATGCTATAGGACTTTTGTGGTATCATAAAATGAGTCATGATGTGTGCCAAATTGGAGCATAATCCAATAAATTGGAACACCGGAAAGTTGGAAGAATGATTGGATTTAGCAATGTGGCCATTCTCTTTTCTAGATAGGTTTGTTCATTTATGTGTGGAGCATAAAATTGATATACCAGAAAACCTTATTTTTTTTAAAGTTCTGTTCTAGTTGGCAGAATATAAGATTGTCATTAACGCACAAAACATTTTGCCATTTTTGATATGCAGTTCAAATATTTATGGAATTTGTTTGACCACTGTTAATTTTCTGTGTTTGTCCTTCATATTTTCCTGATTTGTTTATGATTCTATGATTATGATGAGGTTGCTTTTGCATGTTGGTTAATGATTTTTCTTTCTTTCTAAATTTGTTTTTTAAGGTGCGTGAAATTTTAGCTACAAATTAATTTGTGAAACATTTCTGTTCCCATATCATGGACAAAATTTTCCGGCTGTTCATGCCGACCTCTGGGCCCCTCTGACAGCATGTGTGGATTTAATGGGAAATCCCACTGGCCGTGGTGGGACCAGAAGATTCTGCCACTGGCCAATGGCAAGCCGTCTTCCAGCGCTGAGAAACATGCTGCGAGGAAGCCAGGGAATCTTGCCGAGCCCTCATGTTTTACACATTCTGGAATGACTTAGTGGACTAGTAATCCTGGGTCCCAGGTTCGAATCCCACCATTGGCAGACGTTGACATTTTGTTCAAAGTGCAACGATGACCATGAATTATGACCAATTATTGTAAATACCCATCTGGTTCACTAATGTCTTTTTTAGGAATGTTCTTTTTAGGGAAAGAAATCTGCTGTCCCTTCCTGGTCTGGCCTACATATGACTCCAGACCCACAACAATATGGTTGACTCTTTGAAAAATGTATAACAACAAAACAATAATAATAACAATAATAAACACCCCCCCTGGACCCGTGACAACGCATATAACGAGCCCCCCCAAACCCGATGAACAACAAAATAAATTAAATTAACATAAACAATACCCCCCCCCCCCCCCCCCCCAGGTTGCCGCTGCTGCTGACCTAGTTCCCTATCGTTGAGCCAGAAAGTCGAGGAAAGGCTGCCACCGCCTAAAGAACCCTTGTACCGACCCCCTCAGGGCGAATTTGACCTTCTCCAGCTTAATGAATCCCACCATGTCATTGATCCAGGTCTCCACGCTTGGGGGTCTCGCATCCTTCCATTGCAACCAGATCCTCCGCCGGGCTACTAGGGACGCAAAGGCCAAAACACTGGCCTCTTTCGCCTCCTGCACTCCCGGCTCCACCCCAACCCCAAATATCGCGAGTCCCCAGCCTGTCTTGACCCTGGACCCTACCACCCTCGACACCGTCCTCGCCACCCCTCACTGCCCTTTTTAGCGGGAGCCTACCAATTCCCTCCTCCTGATCACCTGGGTGTACAGCAAACAGCTCGCTGTTGCCCAGGCTCAACTTGTAGCCTGAGAAACTCCCAAACTCAGCAAGAATCTCCATCACCTCCGGCATTGTTGCTACATACAGCAACAAGTCATCTGCATAAAGTGACACTCAGTGCTCCTCCCCACCCCGCACCAGACCCCTCTACCTCCCCGAATCCCTTAGCGCCATGGCCAGAGGCTCAATTGCCAACGCAAAAAGCAAGGGGGACAGGGGGCACCCCGCCTCGTCCCATGGTAGAGCCTGAAGTACTCTGACCTCCTCCCATTTGTCGCTACACTCGCCGGGACCGGATGGGTTCCCGGTTGAATTTTATAAAAAATATGTGGACCTGTTGGGGCCCCCTGCTGGTTCGGACCTTTAACGAGGCATGGGAGGGGGGAGTACAGCAACCTCACCCATTTAATAAACCCCTCCCCAAACCCGAACCTCTCTAACACCTCCCACAAGTACCCCCACTCAACCCTATCAAAGGCCTTCTCCGCATCTAATACCACCACAATCTCCGCCTCTCCTTCTGCTGCCGGCATCATTATCACATTTAGCAGCCTTCGCACGTTAGTGTTCAGCTGCCTCCCCTTCACAAAACCCGTCTGATCTTCATGTATCACCCCCGGCACACAGTCCTCTATTCTAGTGGCCAAGATCTTTGCCAGCAACTTGGCGTCCACGTTCAACAGTGAAATTGGCCTAATATGATCCACACTGCAGGGGGTCCTTATCTCGCTTCAGGATCAGGGAAATCAGCGCCCGTGACCTCGTCGGGGGCAAAACTCACCCCTCCCATGCCTCGTTAAAGTTCCGAACCAGCAGAGGGCCCAACAGGTCCGCATATTTTTTATAAAATTCAACCGGGAACCCATCCGGTCCCGGCGCCTTCCCCGTGTGGCCAATCCCTCTAACCAGCTCCTCCAAATTGATCGGCACCCCCAGTCCCTCCACCTGCTCCTCCTGCACCCTTGGGAATCGCAGCCTGTTCAAAAAGCTTTCCATTCCCCCCCCCCCCCCCAACCACCACTGGCGGCTCCGACCGGTACAGTTCCCTGTAGAAGTCCCTGAAGACCCCATTGACCTCTACCCCCTTCCGCACCACATTCCCACCCCTATCCTTCACTCTACCAATCTCCCTAGCCGCGTCCCGCTTGCGGAGCTGATGCGCCAGCATCCTGCTCGCCTTCTCTCCATATTCGTAGACCGCTCACTGCGCCTTCCTCCACTGTGTCTCCGCCTTTCTGGTGGTCAGTAAATCAAACTTAGCCTGCAGGCTATGCCGCTCCCCCAACAATCCCTCCTCTAGGGCCTCCGCATACCTCCTATCTACACTCAGCAGCACCCCCACCAGTCTTTCCCTCTCTCTCTTCCCCCTCTCTCCCTATGGACTCGGATGGAAATCAGCTCCCCCCCTAATCACTGCCTTCAGAGCCTCCCACACCATCCCCACCCAGACCTCCCCAGTATCATTGGCCTCAAGGGACCTCTCAATACATCCCCGGACCCTCCTACACACCTCCTCATCAGCCAACAACCCCACGTCCAGACGCCAAAGCGGGCGCTGGTCCCGCACCTCCCCATCTCCAGATCCACCCAATGCGGAGCATGGTCCGAAATCACTATAGCCGAATATTCGGCATCCTCCACCCTCGGGACCAGCCCCCTACTCAGGACAAAAAAATCAATACGGGAATAAACCCTGTGCACGTGGGAGAAAAAAAGAGTACTCCCGAGCCCTCGGCCTCCCAAACCTCCAGGGATCCACCCCTCCCATCTGGTCCATAAACCCCCTCAACACCTTGGCTGCCGCCGGCCTCCTGCCCGTAATAGAACTAGAACGATCCAGTGGGGGATCCAGCACCGTATTGAAGGTCCAACCCCCCCCCCCCCCCCCCCCCCATGATCAGGCCCCCGCCTCCAGGTCAGGAATGCGGCCCAACATACGCCTCATGAAACCAGCATCATCCCAATTTGGGGCGTACACATTAACCAACACCACCCTCTCCCCCTGCAGCTTACCGCTCACCATCACATATCTGCCGCCACTATCAGCCACAACCTCAGACGCCTCAAACGCCACCCTCTTCCCCACCAGGATCGCCACCCCCCCGGTTCTTCGCGTCAAGCCCTGAATGGAAAACTTGCCCCACCCACCCCTTCCTCAGACGAACCTGGTCCGCCACCTTCAGGTGAGTCTCCTGAAGCATGGCCACGTCCGCCTTCAGATGCGAAAACACCTGGGCCCGCTTAACCGGCACATTCAACCCCCTCGCGTTCCACGTAATCAGCCGGATCAGGGGGCACCCCGCCCCCTGCCCCGCCGACTAGCCATACCCCATCGACTGCTCGCCCCTGGCCAGCAACCCCCCCACTCGGCCCGTTTCCCATGGCGATAGAACTTCACCCCGACCCCCCCGACCCGCACCAGCTCCTCCCTGGCCAATCCAGCAGAAACCCGGTATCACCCCCCCAAGGCTAGGACCCCTCCTAGCCGCGACACTCTCTCCATAGTACTTCCGTGAGCCAGCTGACTCCGGCAGCTCCTTGGCACCGCTCCAGCGCGGGAAAACGGAACTGATATCCATGCCCCTTGCCTCCAGCTCCACCCCCCTCGTCCCGCAACGCGGGAAACCAGAGGAAAGCCCACGCTTTCACACTGCCCCACCCCACCCCCTCAACGCAGCTCCCAAATAGCAGTCCCAATCCATCCACCAACCTGGTACAAAAAAAAACAGACCCCCAACACCCCCTTAAAACACAAAACCATAACCAACACCATCCGAAAGCAGAAAAAAAAACAGCACCGCCCGCGGGCGTTCATTCGCCTTAGGCCTCCTGGCCAGTACTCTGTGGGCCCCCTCCAGCTCCAGGGGCAGATGGAAAGATCCTGCCCCCACCAGCGAGTTCAGCATCACGGCCACATAAGCCGGCAGGTCCGACCCCTCCAGCCCCTCTGCGAGGCCTAGGATCCGCAAGTTCTTCCTCCTTGACCGAAACTCCATCTCCTCGAAACAATCTTGGCACTTTTTGTGGAGCACCTCGTGCATCTCCACCTTCCCCACGAGGGCTGAGACCTCATCCTCGCGCTCAGAGGCCTGCTGCTGCAACTCTAGGATCTCTGCACTCTGGGTTGTCTGGGTCTCCAGCAGCTTACTTGTAGTAACTTTCAAAGAGTCCAGCAACTCCACTTTCAGCTCCGTAAAGTAGCGCAGAAGGGCCGCCTGCTGCTCCTGCGTCCACTGCCTCCACTCCTTGGGCTCCACTGGCCGCCATTTTGTCCACCTTCCCCCGCTTTTCCAGGGGATCTGCTGCCGTTTTTTTTCCTCTCCCCACTCCGGGTCCGAACCATAAATCCCGGGGGGGTATTACTCCGGACCCCTTCACACACCGGGAATCGTTGAATCAGCGCCGTTTGGGGCCCTTAAAAGAGCCCACAAGTCCTACGAAAGCGGGAGCTGCCGAACGTGCGGCTTAGCTCCGCATTGCCGCCACCGGGAATGCCAATATGGTTGACTCTTAAATACCCTCTGAAATGGTCTGGCTGCCACTCCGTTCAAGGGTGATTGGGGATGGGCAATACGTGTGTGTTTTAGTAGTGTGCGCATGCACCAGAAGTTATTTTAAAATCTTTAATGTTGTTATTCACCAAGAGTTTTCTTTTTTTTTGACTTGCAGAACTTTGCTAAGGAGTTTGTCATCTGTGACCACCAAGAATTGGCCGAGGAATACATCAAACAAGAACTAGAGAAAACTGGAGGAGCCAATTATGATGCACAACAACAAGTTGAATGATGTGTATGAGCAACCTTCGACCTGCTGCTTGGCTATAGGATGTGGAGAAAATTGGATGGCCATATAGTTGCATCTCCTCCTACCCACATCAACCCCAAGGGACTTGTAGTCATTCAGCTTCCTGGATGCCCTCTTTAATTTAGTTTGGAGGTGCATGTAAAAGAGTCCACTGGCACAGTCAAAAGCTTTTCATCAATTTATTGGTTTGCCTTTTCTTTGTTTAAATTGTGGTTGACATAATTATTTCTTCAAAATGGTCCCAGAAGAAGAGATCTTATTTTGTTTCAAATTTTTATATGCCAGTTTGCCAAGGCTCCTTGTTCTGGAAACGTGTTAAGTGGTGGGCATGGGGCAGGGGACGGATGATGATCATGATGCATTCTCAAATAAATTTTTTCAAAAATGAAGCCACTGGTGTTTTTTTTTTTTAATATGAAGCAACTTTTAACGAACCAAGAAACACGCGCTTTCCTTCCGAATTGTGCTTGTTAAGACTTGATTGGCAATCGATGGTTGCCGCAGCAACTGTTAAACCTGTTGGGACTGAGCTTTCTGGAATATCCTCTGGATGGTATCAACAACTTCAAATCCAACTGCGTTATAATAGATTCATTTTACCTCTGCACCACGATGAGAAGCCTTTATCCAACCGGTTGCTCTATTCAGTAATGTGTTGAATGAATTGGTGAAATTTGAAGGGTTTCGAGCTCCAATTCCATCCCCTGTTGTGTAGAAGCTATTGCTAGTCGTCCATCTGTTGGATATGGAGAATATAGTGCTGGTGTTTGTATTCAAAAACCCACTCGCAATTGAGCTGAATTTGAGGCCTTCCTTGTTTTGGTACAATTATTTTGGGGTTTGCAAATACCTGATGAATGAATGGTTAAGTGTTCAGGAACTGGCCTCTCCACTATTGTTTCTGGACTTGGGATTCTTCGGGTCAACGGTGTTGAAACCGTGCCAACCGAGAAAGCTTTTCTTTGCACTGTGGCACAGTGGTTAGCACTGCTGCCTCACAACGCCAGGGATCCGGGTTCAATTCTGACCTTGGGTGACTGTCTGTGTGGAGTTTGGAGACTGCTTGGGTTTCCTCCCACAATCCAAAGATGTATGGATTAGGCGGATTGGCCATGCTAAACTTGACCATGGGGTCTAGATGAGGTTATAGCGATAAGGTGGGGATTGGGCTTAAGTAGGGTGCTCCTTCAGTGAGTTGGTGCAGACTCGATGGGCTGCACTGTAGGGATTCTATGATTTTAGGCCTTAAAATATTGTACAATGATTTAGAGGATGATTTTATTTGGGTAAATGAAAATCACTTATTGTCACAAGTAGGCTTCAATGATACTGCGAAAAGCCCCTAGTCGCCACATTCCGGCACCTGTCCGGGGAAGCTGGTACGGGAATTGAACCATGCTGCTGACCTGCTTGGTCTGCTTTAAAAGCCAGCGATTTAGCCCAGTGAGCTAAACCAGCCCCTAAAATACTGTTTTGGTTAGCTGGTAAACAAGGGCTAAGCCCAAGGGGCTTTGCTTTTGCTTCTCTTCCTTTCCCTCGCCCGTTTATAAACTCCATCTTTATTACAATGAGTCATAGAGGGAGGAAAGAAAGAAAATGAGGCCTGATAAGCATACAAAGTCCAGATAATGGTGCCTTGTAGCAACCATAATAACATACTGCTATACAAAATGTAAAAAATTCTCCAGGAGCATGATCAAACTAAATTTAATACTGACCACCAGATATTAGGACAGATAAAAGGGTCAAAGTGTTGGGTTACAAGGAGCAGAGCAAGGAAGACCAGCTTGGCGTGGGACTTCCAAAGCTTGGAACCTGGTCAGGTGTAGGAGAAACCATAAATGGAAGTAGCCCAAGAGCCTATAATTGGGTTAGAGATCTTGAAGGGTTGTAGGGCTGACCGGTTTTAGTATTAAATGCTCATTAAAAACTGAGATGTGGCAAAAAGATTTTCACCGAAGGTCGTGTGTCTTTGGAACACGTCCTGGAAAGGTGGTGGGAGCAGAGTTTTTAAATATTTTTAAGGCAGAGGGGCATTGATTCTTGGTAAGGGGGTGAGGGGAGGGGAGGTGGTAGTGATACAGTTTTAAGACTACTATCTGATCTGCCACTTATTAAATGGTGGAGCAGGCTCGAGGTGCTGAATGACTTCTTTCTCCTATTCCATGTTCATATTTGAAAAGCTTTTAAAGTTGAGGCTTTGCCCAGTGAGCACAAGAAGATGGGCAAATAACACTTGGTGGTGAGAGTTGACATAGGACGTGGACAGCAGAGTTTTGGATGAGCTCCATTTTATGGCGCGTGTCCCATAGGAGAGAGTTGGAATAATAAAGAATGGCACAGATGAGGCGCGATAGCAGTGTTCCATAAAGTCCATAGCCACCCAGTAAAGCTGTGAGAATTACAGAATGATCTGTCCTTTTTTGCTCACAGAGAAAGCAAACGTTGCCAGGTAGGTGCATACTGTCGTGCATTATCGAGAACAATTATTTATTGACCAGTCAATTCAGGTAAGTACAGTAGGCCAACTAATGCAGTAAAACAAAGGTCATGGCTCAGCTGCAAGTTAGAAAGCAAACAATTCAGTTCATAACAAGAACAGGTTTGATGTTTTGGTTATCAAACTATATATAAGCAATAATGATATCATAGGAAAGTTGTCAACAGCTAGTGGTTCCATTTGTTGCTGTACATTGCATTACAGTTCATCCTCCTGGAGAAATGCCAGATGATTCTCCTCTCGATACTTTGAGTAGAGACTTGAGTGTTGCTCTAATGGCAATAGTGAGTTAAAATGTGATGCTTTTGGCTCAATCTTTTTCTTTTTAGGCTTGTCCGGTTATTCGTAGGAATCTGTACAATGGTGATAATTTTTGAAGCTATATTCTTAACCGGAGTACTTCTATTAATCAAGCCATTACAGATCTAACTGGACATCTTTGAATCTTAACCGGGGGTCCATCTTAATTCTGAATTTGAGAGATGTCGGAAGTCTAGCGTTTTGGTTGTCAAACTAGAAGCGAAAATGCTGGAAAATCTCAGCAGGTCTGGCAGCATCTGTTGGGAGAGGAAAGAGCTAACGTTTCGAGTCCAGATGACCCTTTGGATAAACTCGTAGCTGTCAAATGACTTGGAGTGGGTGCTTGCTAAGCCTTGAGGGTTATTATGATGCGATTTGTGCTGCATGACAGATTTTACAATCTATCCTAGTGGGATGCCTGTCAGTTCACAGCCTGACAGCTCCAATTATTTATCAAGTCTTTGTGGGGTTGTGAATACAAATTCTCGTTATAAGGAGTTGAGTGGCAGAAGGAACTTTTTTAATGTATGAAATGGATTTTATCAATTGGTATTTGATGCTGGCTGAGATGGCTTGGCGGGGGTAAGGGCAAAGGATGGCGAGTTGGGGCATGAGTTTGTGCTAAGGGAAATGGGACTGCAAAAAGTGGTTGGGGTGCATAGATAGCATGGGTCGTGAGTGGGTTAGCCCTGCAGCCTCACGGCACCAAGGTCCCAGGTTCGATCCCGGCTCTGGGTCACTGTCCGTGTGGAGTTTGCACATTCTCCCTGTGTTTGCGTGGGTTTCGCCCCCACAACCCAAAGATATGCAAGATAGGTGGATTGGCCACTCTTAATTGCCCCTTAATTGGAGAAAAATGAATTGGGTACTCTAAATTTAAAAAAAAAAGCATGGGTCGTGAGGAGGGGTGAGGGCTGGGACAAAGTGCTGGATCATCGAGGCAGCCTTACCCAGGCCACATGTGTGCCTGGTTGCCACTGTGCTGCCTCCTAACCAGTTCACAAATTGTTCTTCGATGCAAGAAAATAATTCACAGATACATGGCAGTGAGCCTGACTGGTCGATGTCTGTGTTTTAAGCTCTTCACCAGCTTATCTGCATATCCTGTCAAAGGACCATTTATAATTTGCCAAACTCGCATCGTCGACATCTCTGTCACTACATTCAATGTATTTTTGGGGGGGATTGCAGCAACTGTTGTGCAGGCGAAGGAAATATGTTGAGTAACACACTGCACAAATGTCATAAACTGATGCTAATTCATAGTTGACTTCAATTAACCTTGATGAGCCTAGCTGTAACATGAAGGTGCATTTGAATAAAAGGTTTAAGTTGGAATTCTGACGGCCAGAGTGAGTTGATCGACTGTTGTATAAGTTGTTGTGCATGTATTGACCTTGTAGCAATATAATACCCCAAAGCAATCAATTTGATTGATCTAGTTAGTAACCCTTAAAAGAACTGCACTGAACAAATTAAATTTCAATTTGTTCCACAAATAATTTACAAAATGCTGATATATCATATTTAATAGTCTTTAATTTGTGAAAGTTGATCACGTTTTATATTTTTGCAACTAATGGAAAATACAACCTTAATACTCCTTCATAGGCTCATAGTTAAACGTGGGGGGGGGGGGGGGAAGGAAAAGGTTCACCACGGATTCTTGTACTGGAGCGGGCACTACCCATTTCTGCCTACGCTGTGAAACACTGTTACCTTCAGATCAGACCGTAAGAAATGGGAGCAGGATAAAGCCACATGTCCCCTTGAAACCTGCTCCACCATTCAATAAGATTGTCGGTGTAATTCAACGACGGCATTGCACCTGGCGCAGATCTGGGTTCATCTGTCAAATAACAGGAAAGGCCGAAATAGTGATTGTCGTTGGGCATGAACAGTTAATAATAATCTTTTTATTGACACAAGTATGAAGTTACTGTGAAAAGCCCCTAGTTGCCGAATTCTGGCGCCTGTTTGGGTAAGCTGGTACGGGAATTGAACCCACGCTGCTGGCTTTGTTCTGCATTACAAACCAGCTGTCTAGCCCAGTGAGCTAAACCAGCTATGTTTGCCAACTAGCCACCCCGCTCACTATGGCGAGTTCTGGATCAGGCCGAGCAGATCGTTGGCTCTCATTTGCATTCACTTGCATCTCATATTAGTGAGATTGCAGTCAAATGCAATGGCTTCCTGGGAATGAACCGTCTCTCCAGCAAGAAATCAGGTGGGCATCATTTAGTATTGCTTTTTAAAAATGTGAAGCTGGCGCAGTGGCTGCTGAGCGGAAGCGAGGGGGCGAGTAATTATTTCCATTTTCGGCCATGCAGCTCCAGAACATTGGAGTGCTCGGGAGGGTCAGGGGGCTGAAGCATTCCAGGTCGGGAGGTGACACTGAGCTGAGGGTGTGTGAAGGGTTTCATGTCTGTGAGGCCTTCAAGCCATCTTTAAATATCATGGAGACCCATAACGGGGGCAACAACAGCTGCTGCCTGTCTGTTCTACCAAACACTTGCAGAACAGAGCCCTGCTCTTATTTCTATGCTGAAGGTCACGGTAACTCGCAGCTGGAGGTTAATGCTAACGAGGAATTAGCCTTGTTAGTTGGGAGAGCATTCACAGCTGCGTGTTGTGTTTGCAGATGCCTGGAGGCCACTGTTCCTTTTCTGCAGCCGGAAATAAGGACCATCTTTTTTAAGATACCTGCGTCCTGCAACAGCAGGCTCTGGAGGATGTACGAGTCCAGAAGGCAATCTGGTTTGAGGCAAGAAGATGCTGTGGGACCTGGTGTGTGTGACATTAATCTAAATGGGCCACTTGATGACGCTGTTGAAGAAACGCTTTTGCAGATTACTGATGTTTTTGTTGTTGGTCTGGTGAGTGCTGCCTGTAACTGGCACATCACCACGGCTTAGGCACATTAGAAATCAAGGATGTTCAACTGCACCTTGGGTGCCAGTGGAATATTTTGTTCCGGTGAGATTGGGCCGTGTGGGAGGGCCTGCACAGCTGCGGCTCCCGGATGGAGAATGGCACTGATACATAGAATAAATAACACATTGATAGACAGATCATTTCTATGGCGCAGTTCTGGACATGACAACACATTCTGAGGCTTATCCTCCGTTTCTGTTGAGGAACCTGCAAGGGGCGATACCGTGTGTTAGTGTTTTTTTCTGTGAAAATGAGCTGATCTAGCTTTGTATTGGTACCAATGTGGAACGGTGACGTTTCCTTGTTGTTTGATTGTTAGTGCGATTTTGTGGTATGTTACATAGTTGATTTTCAAATCTTTGTTGCTGTTTGTTTAATAAACAAAATATTCTCCAGTGGCTTCTGAGTACACGTGCCATGATGATGATTATTGTATCGCATTTTGATCAAACTTTGAACACTGAACAGTTTGCCTGACCTTTGGAAGCGTCAGCACCATGGAGGCAGCAGCCAACAATCCAACACTCAAGGGCTGAGCTTCTGCACTGGGGATATCCTCAGACTGTAGAGTTAGTGTGTGGATCAGGGGAGGGCACCTGAGCGCGGTCTCCCTAATGTTCCCGACAGGGCTCTGAAGTCTAGGGACTCTTGCTGTGGCCGGGTGTGATGGCCTTCATTGTGAGGGGATTCGAGTACAGGAGCAGGATGCAGGGCCTTGGTGAGGCCACATTGTCTGGAATATTGTCTGCAGTTTTGGACCCCTTATCTGAGGAAGGATGCTCTAGCTATAGAGGGAGTGCAGCGAAGCTTTACGAGACTGATTCCTGCGATGAGAGATTGAATCGGTTAGGATTATATTCGTTGGAGTTCAGAAAAATGAGGAAGGATCTCATAGAAACTTACAAAATTCTAACAGGGCTGGACAGGGTTGATGCAAGAAGGATGTTCCTGATGGTGAGTGTGTCCAGAACCAGGGGTCACAGTCAGAGGATGTGGGGTGGACAATTTAGGACTGAGATGAGGAGAAGTTTCTTCACCCAGACAGTGGTGAGACTGTGGAATTTGTTACCACAGGAAGTAGTTGAGTCCAAAGCACTTGGGGCGAAGGGGATCTAAGGACCTGGGGGAAAGTCAGATTAGGCTCTTGAGTTGGATGATGAGTCATGATGAATGGCGGAGTGGGCTTGAAGGGCTGAATGGCCTCTTTTTTTTTCTATATTTCTACAGAGCGAGGTTCTCCAGCACAACTGGATGGCACTCTGAGAGAAGGTGGGACACGTAAGGCTGGAGGAGGCTTGGGGGATTTGAGGGTCCTGGGTGGAAGCCCTAAATGATTGTCGGTGTCACTCCTCCAATTCCTTACAGATCTAGCAATATGGCTGGTTATGTCGGTCCTGCAGACATAGGTCCTGCTCTCGTGTTGCTGGTGACAGACGAGCAGGCAGACTCTGGAGAAGGTGGCAGCAGCGTTGACGCAGGTTGGAGACGGTACCCTGTGCAAAGGGCCGCCGCACACGCTGAAAATCAGGTCGCCCATTAGAACCAAGAGGACGACGATCCAAGATGCACAGGCGTTGTTGGTCTTTCGAGGAGATCACCGAGAGCATATGTCACAGGAGACTCTGTCTCAACAAAGAGACAGTGAGGCACCATGTCCTTGTCGACTTGGCACCCCGTGGAGGAGAACACCTGGCCACCCCAGCCCTGAACTTCTATGCAACTGCTTCGCACCATATTCCGTATGCTAGCACCATATTCCGTATGCTTCACCCAATGCCTATGTATCTACATGGTGTATTTATCGTATGTCCTATGCTTTTTCATGTATGGAGCGATCTGCCCGGACTGTATGCAGAACAATACATTTCACTGTACCTCTGTACACGTGACAATAAATCTAAATCATTCCAGGGCTTGAGCAGCATTTCCCAAGCTGCAGCCCGTCTCAATCGTCAGCTCATGGATGCCTAGATGCCCGAATGTCAGACTTTATCAACTGAGCTGGACGAGGCCCACCAAGGTGTCCGAGCTATAGAATTCTCTGCCATCGCCTGGGTGTCCCAGGTCCAGGGGACAATAGAAGGCATGCATGTCAACTTGTGCACACTGAGGTAACAGGAAGAGGTTCCACTCCCTGAATGTTTGACTTGTGTGTGACCACCGCCTTCGGTGCACATGTGTGCACGTTTCCCAGGGAGTGTGCATGACTGCTACATCCTGGGGCACTCGTAGATGCCCAACATTTTCGAGGGCCTCGCCAGGATGACGGGTTGGCTCTTGGGGGATGAGGGGTACCTGCTGAGGCACTGGCTGATTGACACCTGAGCGGAGGCCAGAGACCGAAGCGGAGACCCGATATAATGAGGCCCATGGTGCCACCTATGCTGTCATTGAGTCGTGGATCAGACTACAGAAAATATACTTCCAATGCCTGAACCGCTCTGGTGGGGCACTGCAAAACAGCCCAGAGGATCTGCTGTGCCCTCCACAACCTAGCACAGCAGCGGGGTGACATGCTGGCAGAGAATGAGGAGCATGTGGCCTTGGCTGAGGAGGAGGAGGAGGTGGAACAGGAGGGGATGGAGAACGAGCCCTGGGAGGAGCCGGTAGATGGAGCACTGGCTGTGGCTAGGGTCCAGCATGCCCGGAGAACCAGGGGGTCCTTATCCTCACCTGACTCTCATAGGACGAGGCTGTGTCCATCAAATCACCTCCTCGCCCCCCCCCCCCCCCCCCAAAACAATTCCTGCACCTTCCTCCCACATGCACCCTCTTCCTGACTACCTTGTCCACACTCCAAAGTGTAACATAACCATCGGGTGATGTGCCTATGTTGGTACTGTCAGCAGGTCAATATACAAGGCAGGTGAGTAATGATAACCTCAGTTATCACTGGTGTTCCTCCGTTTACGCCAAAGTCTGACTCCTGTCTCTCTGCTGACAGCGCGCTCACATCCAGCCTCTGAACGGGGTCTGCATCAGGGAAGTTTTATCTTGGACCACTGTGCCCAAGGGATGCGGAGGGCAATAGGTGATGGGGTATCTTGGATGATAGAAGGGTAACTTGGAACTGTGGTCCTTTTATGGTATATATTTTCAATTTGTCATCTGTAAGAAAAGACATGTGAACTAGGGAGGAATAGTGCAGTCATTTTGTGCTCAATTAGTAAAGAATATTTATTAACTTAAAAGAAAAACACACAACAAGAAGGGCTGTGTACACATAATTACACTGATGGCTATACATACATAGTGTTATATGAAGTTACTCCTTTGTTCCCAACTACCTATGTTTGCTGAACTCTGAGACAACCCTTGTTCCCAAACAGCATCCAATTCTGATAGAGCTCTATAAGCTAAATCTAGCAGGTAATTGCCATATACAGGTTAGTCGTCCACATTTGCGAAAACCGTCTTCAGTTTCACAAAGGTGTAATCTTCTTAGTTCGAGTTTTGGATTTTAGCCGGCTGCCCTTTTAGCAGTAACTTGTTTTCAGGGGAGACTGTTTTCTGCAGCTGGGTGTGACTGTGACAGTAACCACTCATACTGTGTCCCTTTCTCCAGTTATTTTGCTATGAATATATAAATGCTTTCCCTTTGATGTTACCCACCCACAAGGGCTGTTTAGCACAGGGCTAAATCGCTGGCTTTGAAAGCAGGCCAAGGCAGGCCAGCAGCACGGTTTGATTCCTGTATCAGCCTCCCCGAACAGGTGCCGGAATGTGGTGACTAGGGGCTTTTCACAGTAACTTCATTTGCAGCCTACTTGTGATAATAAGCGATTTTCATTTCATTTTATTTCATCCTGTGGATCTCGCTTTTAGCATCTAAGTCCCAATTCCCTTACCTCTCCACTTTGCAGTTACCTCTTCTAAACCCCATTGTTTTGCCTTGATCGCATCGGTAAACACTTGCTATTCTCATGATGTGGAAATGCCGGCGTTGGACTGGGGTGAGCACAGTCTTACAACACCAGGTTAAAGTCCAACAAATTTGTTTCAAATCACTAGCTTTCGGAGCACTGCTCCTTCCTCCGGTGAATGAAGAGGTATGTTCCAGAAACATATATATATATATATAGACAAATGTAAAGATGCCAGACAATGGTTAGAATGCGAGCATTTGCAGGTAATTAAGACTTTACAGATCCAGAGATTGGGGTAACCCCAGGTTAAAGAGGTGTGAATTGTCTCAAGCCAGGACAGTTGGTAGAATTTCGCAAGCCCAGGCCAGAATGTAATGCGACATGAATCCAAGGTCCTGCTTGAGGCCATACTCGTGTGCAGAACTTGGCTATAAGTTTCTGCTTGGCGATTCTGCGTTGCGCGCGTCCTGAGGCCGTCTTGGAGAACTCTTACCCGGAGATCAGTGGCTGAATGCCCTGAGTGCTCCGAAAGCTAGTGATTTGAAACAAACCTGTTGGACATTAACCTGGTGTTGTAAGATGTCTTACTGTGCTAATCTCATGGATATGTTAATTTGCATATCAACCCCCCCCCCCCTTCAGACACCTATCCTTATCAGTTCCTGTTTTTATTTCATTTTATCCCAAGTTCATTTATTAATCTTAATTTCCCCCCAACTCATAACAGCAGAGTCAAACAATAGCATGACATTGTCTTCCTGATCACAGATGGTGCCAGACAAACAAAAGTTCACAAAAATTCAGAACTGCTTCTAAAAGCAAATAACGCGCTCGTAGTTAAAATAATGAGAAACATAATGTTAAAATTACTAAAATTAATAGGAAATTCAATGAATATCTGCTGTGTATTTAGCTGACTTAATACACGCGGAAGTATTTACTAATAATGCCATGCCTAGTGTAATAGAAATGCAAAGACCAAATATGACAGCACTTTAATATGTCCTGTTATTGTACAAAAACCACATTTTCTCTGCACCTCTAGTCACATCAGAGCTAGTATTGTGGAATGTACTTTTTTGGGTGGCGGTGTAAGACTAGTGTTTCCTTCTCTCTCCCCTGACAATGTGAGCTGTGATGGTATGAGAGTTTAGATCCAGCTGCTTTTGCACTCCCAGTGGGGAGCTCCTTTCGAGCGCAGCTTTCCTGCTAAGATCACTGGAATCTCCGAATTCATTCAGTTGTTCTGCTGCTACCCACAAACAGCCACTCTTTTTACTTCTGAGCCTTGACGGGGAGGATGAACTGAATGTGTACCGGGGAGGAGGCCTGACATTAACACCTTAACCAGTACCTCCATTGGTAGTTCATCTCTCTGCTGCTTGTGGGCCCTTGTGTACAAATAAAATGCTGGAATAAAAGATGCATACTAGCTTGCATTTGTACAGTCCCTTTCACAACCTCGTGATGTTCCAAAGTGCTTTATTGTTAATTAGGTACTTTTTTCATTTTACATAGAATTTACAGTGCAGAAGGAGGCCATTTGGCCCATCGAGTCTGCACCGGCTCTTGGAAAGAGCACCCTACCCAAGGTCAACACCTCCACCCTATCCCCATAATCCAGAAACCCCATCCAACACTAAGGGCAATTTTGGACACTGAGGGCAATTTATCATGTCCAATCCACCCAACCTGCACATCTTGGACTGTGGGAGGAAACCGGAGCACCCGGAGGAAACCCACACAGACACGGGGAGGATGTGCAGACTCCACACAGACAGTGACCCAAGCCGGAATTGAACCTGGGACCCTGGAGCTGTGAAGCAATTATGCTATCCACAATGCTACCGTGCTCACCAGGTTGAATTGATGTTGTGGTTGCAATGCACAAAATGCGGCAGCCAATTTTCATGTGAGGGGGTTACAAACAACAATGAGATAACACCCAATCTATTTTCACTAAAATACTGTGGATGTGGGAAATTTGAAATAAAAGCAGAAAATGCTGGGAATTCTCAGCAGGTTTGGTAGCATCTAAGGAGGGAGTAACGGAGTTAACGGGTGAGATTTTAACTCGCTCAAAACTCTTTCACTTGCAAGGAATTAAAATAGGGTCCATTTCAGGTCAACGATTGAGCGGTGGATATTGGCCAGGACACTGGTGAGAACTCTCCTGATACCATGGGATGTTTTATTTCCGCCCGGGAAGGCAGACCGGGCCTCGGTTTAATGTCTCGGGTGAATGATTGCACTTGCAGCGATGTTGCACTCCCATGGTACTAAACTGGAATCTTAGCCTGGAGTTTGTACCCAAGGCACTGGACATGACCTTTCTGTCTCAGAGGTGTGCGTGCTATGCACTGAGTTGTAAGTGATGCAGCAGTGAAGAAGTATTGTGTTGGGATTGCATACATTACAACAGTGGCTACATTTCAAAAATAATGATTTGACTGTGAAGTGCTTTGGACCATTGGCTAGACCCTTCCAGTCCCTCCCTGCAGAGGGAAACGTGGCGGGCGGGGGAACTTAATTTGCCGTGCGTCCAAACATCAATTTCCTGATTGCGGGTTGGACCTTTGCAATCTTGTTCTCAGGTCTTTAATGGCAGGTTGAGATCGCCAACAAACAATGTCAGGAAACCTGATTGCATTGTAGTCATGCGTACTCATTAAAAGACCACCTCACCAAAGTTAAGCTCCCTCTCCTAATTGAGTGCTCCACCAATCAGAAATGAATCCGTTTTGATAATGACTGTATTTAAGTGGCATGCGCCTGGCAAGGTTGGCTTCCTCCACAACTTTGAAGTAAGTAGACACTGCTTAGGCTTCCTTGGGACTTCTCTGAAATGTCAGCCTTTTGATTATGAGCGGGTGCTCATAGCCGAAGCTGTGCAAAAGCTGGACAGAAGCGGCAGGATCGGTGGGGAAGGGTTGAGTGGAAACTGGAGAGGGGAGGGAGGCTAAGGGGGGAAAGGGCGGAGAAGGCGCTGGGCAGGGGAATGGTGCGACGTTGTCCTGGAAAAGAAGCCAGACTGCCCCAGAATGTTAGTAGGGTACGCATGCCACGCAGTCCTCCAAGCGAGAGACCTCAGCTCTCAATACCTCTGCCAACTGTGTATCCGTGATGTGCTCACCAGGTTGTGACTGGGAGCCTATTCTAGAATGTGCACCCATTGAGTAAATGCCTCTGTGTTGGTGAGGGTGCAGGTAAGTGCCTTGTTGATGCATCCTCTGAGGTTTCATAGGCATCCTCCAGCATGGTGTCACAGTGGTTAGCACTGCTGCCTTACAGTGCCAAGGACCGGATTTGATTCTGGCCTTGGGTGACTGTCTGTGCGGAGTCTGCACTTTCTCCTCATGCATTATGTACTATGCATCCCCTGGATGCAGGTCCCCCTATGAGCAGCTGCTGATGACAGGCCGCTCTTCACAAGCTGAAAGCAGTTGCACAGCTGTTGTGTGACCATGAGCTGCGCATCATGCATGTCTGCGCCCAATACCCGTGCAGTATGCTTGCACCTTCATCCTGGCAAACCCAATGGTTCCTCGCCTCTTCGAGGCACGCCCCCGGCTGTGGGAGTTGGCTCCTGGGTGACAGGGGTTATCTGCTGCGGTCGTGGCTGATCACACCTATCTGGAAGACACAGACGCGCTATACCATGCAGCGACCGGGGCGTGATTGAGCAGTGCTTCAGCATCCTGAAGATGCGGTTCAGGTGCCTGGACTGCTCTGGAGGGGCCCTCCAGTATAGCACTGGGAGGGTCGCCTGCATTGTGGTGGCTTGCTGCATCCTCGACAACATCTCGCAGCAGAGGGATGCCGTGCTGGTGGAGGTGGATGAATGCCAGAATGCCAGAGGATGCGGGGGAGGGGGAGGATGGGCAGGACATGGGCCCGGGCAGGCACGGGAGACCACACGACGTGTGCTCCAAGACCAATGCGCACGAGACACTCTGATCGCTGACTGGTTGGGGGGAGGAACTGACCAGGAGCATGAACAACCGCTCCCAAACCCCGTCCCCCCCCCCACCCCCCAGGCCGCCAACCCCCTCCCCACCTGCGCTCTCCTATGTGATACTTACTGCTGCACTGCGGGGTGTGGGCCCTGGTTTGGCAGTAGCAGCATGTATGGTTCATGGTCTGGAGGATGATGACACCCGCTCTGCGATGAGCTCTGGTGCTCTGCATCGCTTGACACTGTCTAACTCCTGCCCACTTTAACACTTCCCGTTGTCCACCTGGGTAATCCCCGCACACGAGCTGGTCATTCCATCACATGGTCCCATCAGATCCCTGGGGTGGCGGAGGTGTCGATGGTGAAGGGGGGGGGGGGGGGGTGTGCGGGGAGAGACACCGGAGCGGTGAGTGCTGGCTGAACCGCGGTCCCTGAGCCTAGCCCACCCCAAAAGTCCTTCTGTTCCCACCCCACCTGCAGCCAGCTCAGATCAGCCCACCCCTGATGAGGAGAGGATTGGCTGAGGGAAGCATGAGGGGAAGGAGAAGCATCAGAGTCAGCGGGATGAAGGGTCTCCACCGCAATGAGAAAGAAGTCCATGACCTCTTTGCACATTTATGAAGGTGAAGGCGGAGGGAAGAAGTGGGAGGGGTTTAAGGAAATACTTGGTTGTGGTGTAAAGAAGTTGATGACCTTGATTTTTAGAATGATCTTGGAGTTGTGGCAGCTTTAGTAAAGAATTAAACCAATGCTGGCGGTGCCACTTGATGGGGCCCATCCAATTCAAATAATGGAAAGTTGAACTAGGTTTGCACCAGATATTGTGAAGTCTCGGACTTGAGGGGGAGAAGGTGGGCCAATAACATGGACAAAGGCTGGGATGGAAGAGAATGAAGGTTTTTCTGGGGGCAAGGAACTCAAAGATTTGAGGTGAGAGAGAGTGGCTGAAAGATTAGGTATGTGTGGATCGTGAGCAATGAGGGGAAGAGAGAGGTCCATATCAATGATCTAGGTCATGGGACTGGAGAAACCACAAGAGATGGCAAGATTGAATATGGGTAAGAGAGTTTGCATGGAGGTAAGATTTGAAGGATGGCAGTGAAGAGACGGCAAAATGAGCTGAGGTGAAATAGAAGGAGGTGAATATGGTTTAGGAGTAAAGGAAGAGATTAAAGTATGATTTAACATTTGAGCCGTATTGTCACTACAGTGGGTCAGTTGGGAGAGGTGATAATCGGGTGGGGAGGCTTCACTGGGGGGAAAGGTGTTGCACCCGCAGGCAAAGTCAATAATCAGGATGTTAATTCCATCATTCCAATGTGGATGGAAAGAGCCTTGTACATGAAGGAACTTCAGAAGGTGCAAGGGCAGGAGATGATCAGATGGGAAGGAGGTTCCTGAAGTTGCCTCGGGGCTTTGGGTTGTTGCTACAATAGAGAAGGTAATGGGCTGTCTGGAAAATGCTAAAAGGATAGAGCTCACATCTGGACAGGAAGGGATCTCTGCAGGAATAGAATGAATTTGTCTTTTGAATTCTTGGAAATATGTCTCCTGAAGGAAGGAGTTAACAAAGATCCCACCTGAAATCTCAGTGTACTTTAAGAAAACTGTAATTTATATGTTTTGTGCGCCTACTACTTTTGATTTTTTTTTTGTCTAAACAATATATACTCATGACACAATAGAGGAAAAAGTTTTTAAAGCTTATTTATCAGATATTTAATTCTTAACAATTCCATCAATCCACATCTTGCCAATTTAATTCCCTTGGATTGTATGTATCAACAGCTTGGCTCAGGCAATTTGCTCCAAGTACTTTATCAATTTAATATTAAAATATACTCAATAAAGAAACAGAAAGGAAGTTAATCAAAATTGTTTATAACTTGATATTCCTTCCCCCTTTCCAGCTGGGGTACAGTAGGAGATAGTGGGGTAGTGGTAATGTCACTGGACTAGTAATCCAGAGGCCCAGGTACATTGGTACGGGTTCAAATACCGTCACGGCAGCTGGGGGGATTTCAGTTCAATTGATATATCTGGAATATAAAGCTAGTCTCAGTAATGGTGACTGTGAAACTATAATTGATTGCTGTTAAAAACCTATCTGGTTCACTAATGTCTTCCATGTGACTCCATACCCAAGGTAATGTGGTTGACTCTTAATTGCCCTCTGAAATGGCCTCGGCAACTATTCAATCCAAAAGCAATCAGGGATGAGCAATAAATGCTGGTCCTGCCATATCTCATGAAATAATAAAAAAAAACAAAAGCGGTGTACCAATTTGCACTGTTACCTGCCTGCAATCTCATCTAGGGAGTTCAGAATTCGTTTTTGATAATGATGCTGAGACTTTGGGTGAAATCTAACGGCTGTGCCACACCTGACTCGGGATGCGGCGTGGCAAGTACATCTCCAAGGCAGATGGTGAAATTTGAATTGAATAAAAATCTGTAATTAAATGTCTAAAGATGACCATGAAACCATTGTCAATTGGCCTAAAAACCCATCTGGTTCACTGATGTCCTTTAGGGAAGTAAATCTGCCCTCCTTACATGGTCTGCCCTACATGTGATTCCAGATTCACAGACTCTTTTTTTTAACCTGGAGTACCCAATTCATTTTTGTTTTCGATTAAGGGGCAATTTAGTGCGGCCAATCCACCTAACCTGCAGATCTTTGGGTTGTGGGGGTGAGACCCATGCAAACACTGGGAGAACGTGCAAACTCCACACGGACAGTGAGCCAGGGCCGGGACTGAACCTGGGTCCTCGGCATCGTGAGGCAGCTGTGCTGACCACTGTGCCACCGTGCCGCCCGATCCACAGACTCTTAAATGCAATTGACCTTTGAATGCAGCAAATCCAGAGACACCCACATCCGCTGAAAGAAGAAAAATAAATTGGTGGTGCAGGCGTGTGGGGCTGAATGGCCTAGTCCTGCTCCTAATCTGTATGTTTATGATGAAAAATTCATGCATATATCCTATTGTACAATTTAATGGATAAACCTCTTCAAGACCAAGTCAGGGTTATTAATGCAAAATAAATTCATTTTAAAATATGAAAGACTCTGAATTTATTTCAAAATGAAAAAATACAATGCAAATATAAGGAAGCACATAGCAGTGAGCCTTCTGAGCTCTGATCACATTGATACAATCGCTTCAATATTCCCTTGTGTGCAGATGGAGGAATGCTTGATGCACAGCAGGTGAGATTTACGGTTGATGAACCAAAATGAATACAGGATGATATTTTCCAGCTTCCACTCCCTCTCCGCCAAAAGCCACAATTCATGTTTATACATATTGCAAATATACTTGCGATACTTTGAATTAAAGCAGTTTATCAATTCAAAACTGGCGGTGTCTTGCCAAATGTTTGTTTGGTTTGCTTTCAGAGGAACAAAAGGCACAAATGCCCAGTTTAGATGATATGATGTTACTGGTTTAGCTCACTGGGCTAAATCGCTGGCTTTTAAAGCAGACCAAACAGGCCAGCAGCACGGTTCGATTCCCGTACCAGCCTCCCCAGACAGGCGCCGGAATGTGGCGACTAGGGGCTTTTCACAGTAACTTCATTGAAGCCTACTCGTGACAATAAGCGATTTTCATTTCATTTCATTTCACTGTTATGATATGATAGAAGCAGGTAGAGGACAAAATGAGTCAACTCCTATAAAAATAAAATGTTCAGACGGCTTGCAGGAGTGACTGGACCGATGAAGTTATTCTCGGCAGACTCAAATTTCTAGCTGTATGACAGGCAACTTTATTTGACCATGGCCTAAACGGCAATAAATAATTTGAGTTGAACAGCCTTTCAGCAATTGCTCTGGGGCCTAGAATCATTGGGTCCCTGAAAGGCACAGTATAATTTATCTTTTTAACACTGAGTTTAGTATTACTGAATAGTATTCAATGGGTTACACTATTTTTAAATCACTGTAATCAGTCATATTGTCTGTTGCTGATGTGTCTTGGGAGCTGCCTTTGATGAAGGCATGCACACAGAACACATCCCTGTTAACCATAGGAGGAAAACATTAACAGGTGCAAAAGATAAAATCTGCTCTCCTGTGGATCTAGAAATGGTGAGAAGTTGATGATTAGGAGAATTGATCAATGTTGCCTAGAACTACTTGAGTACTTATCTATAAGGGAAGGAACTCTTATATCAAATAAAAATTAAGTTATCCAGTAAAATTGCTTGTGTGATTGAATAGTTGCCTCAAAAATGATTGAATTTGACAGCAGACATCTAAATTTGAAAGACTTCAGGATAAAGTGTACGTTTGAAATATGTACTTGGGGTCATCCAGTCCTGCCGATGGCCATTGGTGGGGCAGGGGAGCCACGCAAAACGTCTTAGACATCGATAGGACCGGAAGATCTCACTGGTGACCAATAGCGAGCTGCCTCTGCCGCCAGGAAACAGGTCGCGGGTGGGAGGAGGCATAAAATCCAGCCCTTAAGTCTTAATTTTCATTCTTTGACTATAATGTGTTTTATATCTGTTTAACTGGAACAATGTAAAAAAAAAAAAATTGTCCTCTGCTCCAATAACACTGAATACCCAACTCAAGGTACTGTAGTGTTCAAATTCATAAGTATGTTTTTCTAGATTAAAAATCAAGTAAACGTGAAGTAAAAGTTGAACAGATTCTGTGATGGACACTCTTATGCATGAGTGACATTTTTCTGGTTCACAAACAGGGCAACCCACATTTAAAAAAATCCTTACTGACCCCTTTTCATTCCTTTCAAGTTGTAAAATGAACTGGGGTAGATCAAAACCCCAAGAGTATGAAAACAAAGTGCAATAAGTCAGGCTGCGCTGAACCCAGTTAATAGTGTTGATCACTATGTTACATCAATTGGCTGACCTGGCAGAAACAAATGTGCAAATGGCCCAAAGGAATACCAGGAAGGTCATTGTAATTAGGTCTCCAGTGGACTCTTCGAGTATGTTTGAAAAGGCAGGTAAATGGAGAAGGGCGGCACAGTAGCACAGTGGTTAGCACTGTGGCTTCACAGCTCCAGGGTCCCAGGTTCGATTCCCGGCTTGGGTAACTGTCTGTGCGGAGTCTGCACGTTCTCCCCGTATCCCCGGGTTTCCTCCAGTTTCCTCCCACAGTCCAAAGATGTGCAGGTGGATTGGCCATGCTAAATTGCCCGTAATGTCCAAAAAAAAGGTTTGGTTGGGTTACTGGGTTACGGTGATAGGATGGAGGTGTGGGCTTAGGTGGGGTGCTCTTTCCAAGGGCCAGTGCAGACTCGATGGGCCAAATGGCCTCCTTCTGCATTGTAAATTTTATGAAAAAATTCTATGAAAAAAAGAACATGCTGGAGAGGTCACTGATAAATATGGGGTATGAATAAATAGTTTAAATAATTTTTCCCAATTCTAAATATGTAACAGATGTCCTGTCTGTTACAATGTAGGCCATCCATCAACACATTCTTTTATTTAGCAAGGGAAACTTTAATGTATGTTTATCGTGAAAAGGATGTAACATGTGTCATGGCTAACAAATCTGCTTTTTCCCACTATATATAGTCTAGGTTTCCCACCAAATACTCCTGGTCTGTAGGATAGGCTGCCAGTGGGAGCTGGTTAGTTCAATTGGCCAGATGTTTAGAGTGTGCAGAATAATGCCAACAGCGTGGGTTTAAGCCCCGTACTGATGGCGGTATTCAGGAGGACCTGCCTCCTTGCCTTGCCCTGTGCCTGATGTGGAGTGGTGCCCCTTGAGCAGTACATCCAATTAGATCTGTGTTTCTGAGTACGTGTTTCCTATGGAGAATCTCACTTTCCAATCGCTCATATCAGGAAAGTGCCTCCGATATTCAGAACTCCGAACTGACATTCGAGGCTCTCATCAGGAACAACTACTTGGAAAATAGTCAGGTAGTTCGACCTAAACAGTGAATAGCAAAAAGCATATACTGCAGCTAAATAATTCAATCATAAAATTAACTATGCAGTACTTAAGTTACATTGATATGTTAAATTGCTTTATCTATACAACCTGTACAACACTTGCTTCACGATTGTAGGCCTCAAAAGTGAACATTTCTGATGACTACCTACATAGGTGCCTGCCTCAGCCCTCACCCCTCACATTATTCGATTTCTGTGCAAAGACCTGGAAACTGGATAGATTTAGTGAACCCAGGCAACTGCGCATAGAATTGCCAATAGCCTCTTGCAGTTTATCTCAACCTAAAGTGGCCTCCACGGCTATCAATCAAGACAATCTCACAGACGCATTATAGCATCTCGAGAAGAGGCAGCTGAGCAAATGTTCACACCCAAGAGCTGCTTGCTGCAGGAAACCATATGCTGGCAATCTTGTGTGTGATTAATATTTTTTCTTTTTCCTTTATTGTTTTTAAAGTTAAAGTGCCCAATTCAGTTTTTTTCCAATTAAGGGACAATTTAGCGTGGCCAATTCACCTACCCTGCACATCTTTGTGTTGTGGGGGTGAGACCCACGCAGACACAGGGAGAATGTGCAAACTCCACACGGACAGTGACCTGGGGCTGGGATCCTTGGCGCCGTGCTAACCACTGTGCCACTGTGCCGGCCGGAGCTAGATCAGGTGCGTAGAGGTTCCCTTCCCTAAATTAACCAATCAGGTTTTTGCAATAATCTAGTTGGTTTTGTGGCCAAATTTTGGTGCTAGCCCACCCATGATCAAATTCTTTTGAATTCAGTTTCACAAAGTGTCATGGTGGGATTTTGACCTCTGCATCCCTGGTCAAGTCCTACAACCACTAGGCTGGCATTAAATTGGAAAGCAAAGACACATCTCTACATAATGCCTTTCACAGAGCCTTTTACAGTCAAAGAAGTACCTTTGAAACTTAATTGCCATCATATCTAGGAATGTTAGTAGCCAATTTGCAGACAGCAAGTTCGTGCAAACATTTTTAAAGTAGTTAGTCATTCTGACGGAAGGTCATGGATCTGTAAAGTCTTTCTCTCTTTTCACAGATATATATGACGACCTGCTGGATATTCCCAGTGTCTTCCTTTTTGGGTAACATTGTTTTTAGCGATATTCGCTGAGGGATAAATATTGACCTGTAGGGCGGGATGAACTCCTGTGCTCATCAAATAACATCTTATGTCCTCCTGCAAAGGATCATGGTTCAGCATCACACCCATAAGATGGGACCTCTGACAATGCAGCACCATCTCTGCCCTGCATCAAAGTGCCAGGCTAGAATTTGTGCTCAATTGTCTGGAGTGTCACCACTGACACACGGCTGATACACCATAGATGACAATCTAAGTACATAATTGTCATATTCCCAGCATTAAAAGAAAATCTTGTTCGGTTCAAAGAAGAACAAAATTAATCATCAAACATAAATGTAAGTAACAATAAAACACGATTGGTAAGAATGTAGAGAAGACAGAGTACTGGCTAAGTAGCGGAAGTTCATTGCAGTCTAAAAGTGAAAAGTGCATACATCCTCTTAACCATATTAGAAACTGGTCTAATAGCCACAGAGGAAATGTAACTGTATCTTTTAATCTACAGCAGCTTGAGCAATATACACATTTTCACTAAAGGCCATAAACTTAGGCATAAAGTAATTACTTTGCGACAACTAGTTTATTTTATAATTTATTTTTACTGCACCTTATTTATATGAATCAAGTGCCGAGATATGAGACAGAATTACAGGACGACAAATCTCTTATCCAATGTGGTGAGTGGCCTGAGAGACAAAATGTCGAGCAAGAGTGAATACCTTGGCTGGGATTCTGCGTTGTGAGTCCACCCCGCTACCGCTGCTCGCGAGGACGGAGAAATTGGCGCTCAGATAATCTCCCATTCCTTTCTGTGGGACTGGAGAATCCGGCTGCCGAGAATGGATGGAGAATCCTTTGACAGCCAATGACTGGCAAGGCATGAAAGGTTGATTTGACACATTGCACTTAAGGGTGGTCTGGAGGGACCCACCGTAATTACATAACAGGAATGTATAGTAAAGGAAAGGTAAATACTGGATTTTCCGAGCCTCTGTGCCGAAATTGCGTTCGGCGTGGGGGCGGAGAATGGCGGTTCACCTGGAAATCGGGACCGGCGCCGCATATCGGCCATCGAGAACATCGGGTGGTGCTGCGGGCTCAGTTCCAGGCCGCCCTGGTGGGGGGTGGGGGGGATTGATCACCGTGGGGGCCCTCATGGACGGCCAGGGGAGCGTTCGGGCGGCACGGACCCGCGGGTGTGCGCTATCTCGAAGGGGCCAACATTTTTGATGATGATCCGCGATGCAAGTCCGCCATGCTGCACGTTACAGCCGCTGCAGGCCGCCGCCATGCGCATGCACGGATTCCCGACCGGAACTGCAGGGCCCCGTATCCGCAGCCAGAGCTGCGAGAAGCACTCCGGGGCCCTGTTACCCCCCTGTATGTAGGAGAATCACTCGGGTCTTTCTTAAGGAAAATCCAGAGTGAAACACCAGCGTTTTTACACTGGCGTGGGGACATAGTCCCATTTGTGGAGAATCCAGCCCTGTGTTTCTCGTTGTATTAAAAGTTCATGCACTACACAGAGCACAGTAGCACCCTGAGACAATAATATGGACGAGATTCTCTTGCTTTCCCGCTGTGTGTTTCTTGGATAGTGGGAGGTGGGCCGCTAATGGCCGGCGGCAGAGTCTTCTCGTCCTGCCGCAGTCAATGGGATTTCCCATTGAATACACCCCATGCTGCCGGGGAACCTGCAGCGGGAGTGCATCATTGACGAGACCAGAAGACCAGAAGAAGGCGTGAAAAGCCAGAAGATCTCGCCCTATATCTTTCACTTCGGAAGAGACCAGGAAATCTTGGTAATCGAAACAGTGGAGTTTCTGGCATGATTCTCAATGATTAGGCAAATGTAACGGTGAATTGACAAGTATGCCCTACATGAAAAGGATGTAGATTGATGAGGTTTACCATATTTACCAACCTCAAACATCCTTGGCTCAGTTACAATCTTGCCTAAGTCTCAAGGTTTTACGGTTTTAAGGGTTAAAGCCCTTGCCCACCTCCCCTAAGCTGCTACTTGTGGTACACCACTGTTACACCTGTATTAGGTGATGTAAGGTAGGACCTGTACTACAGGTTCGCCGGTAGCCCTGTCCGCTGGCTCCGCCCAGTAGGGGGAGTGTGTCCTCTATTCAGCAGCCATTTCGCCAGCTGCTGTGGGAGGCCACACATCTTACTGCAATAAAGCCACAGTTGTATCCAACCTTAGTCTTTGTACAATTGATCGTGCATCACTACTTCATTGCAGAATTGAATTGCAAAACCAAAATTCTGCATATGCTGAAAGGCTGAAACACAAACCAAAAATGCTGGAACCACTCCGCAGGTCAGGCAGCATTTGCCAAGAGAGAAACAGAGCGCTGAATGTTCTGGTGACGGCAACGGCTTTGCTGCCAGCGCCAAAGGCTGGGGAGGGGAGATGTGGAATGGGGGAGGGGAAAACCAGCTTAATGATCAATGGGACCCCAGGTCCTCTTGCTGCCCACAGTAAAAAATTAAGTGGCTGGGATTGCCATATCTATTAGAAATGGCTGTCCACCTCCAGGATCTGCTTGCCGATCAGGGGGCTGGCAGTTCAGCAGCCGCATCACCCGTTGGAGTGGTGGTCACTGCTGAGTGTACACCTGGAAGAGGAGGATGCACCAATGACCGTGTGCCCCCAGAACAATCTGGGCGAAGACTGGGGATGCCGGGGCCAGTCTGGTAGGCCCCTGTGAGGGCGTGGTCGCTAAGGGCAGGTGACACCATTGTAACAGGGGATGGGATTCCTCTGTGGGCCAATGATTGCTTAGAAGGAGGACCACCCGATGCCCACTGGAAAATTGCCAGTGTTTAACCTCTCCATATGGAAGAGGGCTCCCTAAGTGCTGGTAAAATGGCTGCTGAAGCAGAAAGAAGCCCTTCATTAGTCACTTAAGCGGCTCAATTCAGCTCCTGGCATGTGGTTCATCCGCCACCCTTCGTGCTGCAGGCAAATGTGCGCCATCTTGTTAGCCTTCCTGCTCCTCTGCCAGTTCCTAAAGACTGGTAATATTCCGCCCAGGTTTACCATTTCAGGTCAATGACCCTTCATCAGAAGAGGAAGACTTGAGAGACATTTCAGATTTGAAGCAAGTACAGAGGCATTGAAAGGGAGGAAGAGGGAAGAAACAAGGGATGGGCCTCGAGGAAGTGTAGATGAGAATAGTCAAATCATCATCGCCAACAGCTTCCATCTAAGAAAATGAGGGTAGAGGTTATGATTTTACATTGTTGAACTCAATGTTGGTTTGGAGAGGGTGTGGTACCTCCATTACTGGCCCCCAGATATACCTTCAATTCACAGTGAGGCAGAGAGCGCAAATGAACAATAGGCTTTATTAGTCATGAACTTGCCTAGCCAGAGTTCGAATCCCGTCAGTGTCCGTGTGGAGTTTGCACATTCTCCCAGTGTCTGCGTGGGTCTCACCCCCCACAACCCAAAGATGTGTAGGTTAGGTGGATTGGCCACACTAAATTGCCCCTTAATTGGAAAAAAAAAATAATTGGGTACTTTAAATTAAAAGAAGAAGAAATCCCCCGACATAGTTTTCACTGGGACAGGCACCTGTGTAGCCCAAGCACTTGAATCCAGAAAGATGGCAAAAACTATTGCGGGCTTGGCATGCCTTGTAATTTGCAATTGTGTTGAAGGCTTAACGCAGTGGGAATAATTTTGACTGTTTACTGTTATAACCCTCATGGAGGTCACTGCACCAGGACTATCAGATTCCCCGTGACTGCCACTGAATAATAACTCCCTCGGTAATGTGGGAGGGGGGCTTCCATAAGACCATAAGACATAGGAGCAGAATTAGGCCACTTGGCCCATCGAATCTGCTCCGCCATTCAATCATGGCTGATATTTTCTCATCCTCATTCTCCTGCCTTCTCCCCATAACCCCTGATCCCCTTATTAATCAAGAACCTATCTATCTCTGTCTTCAAGACACTCAGTGATTTGGCCTCCACAGCCTTCTGCGGCAAAGAGTTCCACAGATTCACCACCCTCTGGCTGAAGAAATTCCTCCTCATCTCTGTTTTAAAGGATCGTCCCTTTAGTCTGAGATTGTGTCCTCTGCTTCTAGTTTTTCCTACGAGTGGAAATATTCTCTCCACGTCCACTCTATCCAGGCTTCGCAGTATCCTGTAAGTTTCAATAAGATCCCCCCCTCATCCTTCTAAACTCCAACGAGTACAGACCCAGAGTCCTCAACCATTACTCATTCAACAAGCTCTTCATTCCAGGGATCATTCTTGTGAACCTCCTTTGGACCCTTTCCAAGGCCAGCACATCCTTCCTTAGTACAGCACAGAACAGGCCCTTCGGCCCTCGATGTTGTGCCGAGCAATGATCACCCTACTTAAACCCACGTAACCCGTATACCCGTAACCCAACAAACCCCCCATTAACCTTACACTGCGGGCAATTTAGCATGGCCAATCCACCTAACCCGCACATCTTTGGACTGTGGGAGGAAACCGGAGCACCCGGAGGAAACCCACGCACACACGGGGAGGACGTGCAGACTCCACACAGACAGTGACCCAGCCGGGAATCGAACCTGGGACCCTGGAGCTGTGAAGCATTGATGCTAACCACCATGCTACCGTGAGGCCCCCAAATACTGGGCCCAAAACTGCTCACAATACTCCAAATGGGGTCTGATCAGAGACTTATACAGCCTCTTGTATTCTAGCCTCTTGACATGAATACTAACATTGCATTTGCCTTCCTAACTGTCGACTGAATCTGCACTTAACCTTAGAAGAATCATGAACCAGGACTTCCAAGTCCCTTTGTGCTTCTGATTTCCTCAGCATTTCCCCATTTAGAAAATAGTCTATGGCTCCATTTCTCCTTCCAAAGTGCATAACCTCACACCTTTCCAAATTGTATTTCATTTGCCACTTCTTTGCCCACTCTCCTAGGTTGTCCAAGTCCTTCTGCACCCCCCTGATTCCTCAATACTACCTGTTCCTCTACAGATCTTTGTATCATCAGCAAACTTAGCAACAGTGCCTTCAGTTCCTCCTTCCAGATCATTCATGCATATTGTGAAAAGTTGTGGTCCCAGCACAGACCCCTGAGGCACACCACTAGTCACCGGCTGCCATCCTGAAAAAGACCCCTTTATTCCCACTCTCTGCCTTCTGCCAGTCAGCCAATCCTCTATCCATGCCAAGATCTTACCCTTAACATCATGGGCTCTTAACTTATTTAACAGTCTCCTATACGGCACCTCGTCAAAGACCTTCTGGAAATCTAAATAAATCATGTCCACTGGTTCTCCTTTATCTAACTTCCTTGTTACCTCCTCAAAGTTAACAGATTTGTCAGACATGACCCCCCTTGACGAAGCCATCCTGACTCAGTCCTATTTTATCATGCACTTCCAAGTACTCCGCGTTCTCATCTTTAATAATGGACTCTAAAATCTTACCAATGACCAAAGTCAGGCTTACCAGCCTATAATTTCCCATTTTCTGCCTCCCTCCCTTCTTAAACAGCGGTGTTACATTAGCCACCTTCCAGTCCTCTGTGACCCTTCCTGCCTCCAGTGATTCCTGAAAGATCACCACCAATACCTCCACAATTTCCTCAGCTTTCTCTTTTAGATCCCTGGGGTGTAGTCCATCCAGTCCAGGTGATTTATCCACCTTCAGACCTTTCCGTTTCCCCAGAATTTTCTCCTTAGGAATGGTCACTGCACTCACCTCTGCCCCCTGATTCTCCTGGAGCTCTGGCATCTCACTAGTGTTGTCCCCCGTGAAGACTGATGCAAAGTAACTATTCAGTTCTTCTGCCATTTCTTTGTTTCCTATTATTACTTCTCCAGCCACATTTTCCAGTGGTCCAATGTCTATTTTTGCCTCTCTCTTACCTTTTATATATTGAAAAAAACTCTTCCTATCTTCTTTTATATTACTAGCTTAACAGGGGGTGAGATCACGAATATAAAACCGCCCCGACCTGGGTGTAGGTCATGGAGGGAGACCCTTCGGGGAGTGGAGATCTTCTATATCATAAATTAGCCTAACCTTTTTTTCTACCTACTTGGTAAATGTGTGCTACTTTAGTGGATTCTACATGAACAATACTGTAAAATGGCTGATTCCAGTTCAATGGCCTGTGATACATCTCTGTGGACTTCAATTTCCTTGGACAGCATTGGGAATGAAAATAAAGAAAAGAACCAGTTGTATTTGTGTAGCACCTTTCACAATCCCAGGACATCTCAAAGTTCTTTACAGTCAAATAAACACTTCTGAAGTGTAGTCACTGATGTAGGAAATGCAACCAATTTGTGCACTACAAAATACTCCCCAAACAACATAATAATGGTCAGATAATCTGTCATTGTGAATTTGATTAGGGATAAATATTGGCCACTATTGTTTTCAAATATTATCAGCAAAGGCAGGATTCTCCGGCCCTGCAGCCGCGTGGTTCCGGCTGAGGGAGACGACGCGCCGTTCGCTGGCGGCAGGATTTTCTACTCCCACCGCTCGTCAATGGAATTTCCCATTGAAGCCACCCTATGCTGTCGGGAAACCTTCGGAGGGGTGTGCTGCCAGTGGGACCAGAGAATCCCTGCCAGCAGTGAACGGCCGGAGGATTCCAGCCTTTTGCATTCACCCGAAACTGTTTTAACATTTCATCCGACAGATCACAATTTCTACAGTAAAGCACTCCCTCAGTACAACACTGTAATATCAGCCCAGATTAGAGTGATTAAATTACGGGAAAATCGGGAAATATGGGGCGGGATTCTCTGAGCCTTTGGCGCAGTGGTGGAGAATGGGCGTTCACGTGGGAATCAGTGCCGGTGCCACTCCCGCGATTCTCCGGTCCCTATGCGTCTACTCGGCGCGGGTAGGGGGCCATTGAATGAGTGCCCCCCCCCCCCCGCGATTCACCGAGGGTAACTGGCCGAGTTCCTGACGGCGTGGTTCTAACCACATATTGGGAACCTCGGGTGGCGGCTGCGGACTCAGTCCCTGGTGGCGGCTGCCCTGGTGAGGACGGGGGGAGCCTTCACTGGGGGGGGGGGGGGGGGGGGGGGGCGGTCTCATGGACGGCCAGGCAAGCAATCAGGCGGCACCGACCCACGGCGCGCACGATCTCGGGGGGACCTACTTCATCCATCCAGGTCCCGCGGGGTGAGTCGCCATGTCACACAGGGCGGCCGCCACAGGCCACCTCTGTGCGCTTGCGCGGACTCCCGACCAGAAGTGCAGGGCCCCATATCCACAGCCAGAGCTGCGAGAAGCACTCCGGGGCCCTGCAAGCCTTCCTGCAGGTAGGAGAATCACTCTGGACGTTCTTTGCATCTCGCTCATGGTATACAGATTAAGGCCCGACCAGAATTTCATACAATCTCTACAGTGCGGAAGAAGGCCATTCGGCCCATCCAGCTTGCACCGACCCTCTGAAAGAGCACCCTATGTAGGCCAACCTTTTAAATATGGCACTCAGATATGACAGTGGGATGCATACCGCCAATCCCACCCCACCATAGAAGTCGTCACATAACCCCTGGATGGTAACTAATTACACCAGGAATGGGATATATGACAGGGTTTCCTGTCACCCTCTGCAGCGGGAAAAATACTCCCCGTCCACACCACGAGAATTAGTTGCAGATGGGAGAATTTCACCCATTTCTTATTAGTCCCACACTACTATAAGGAATCTCGTATTTTTGGTTAAATAGTTTGGTCAGGGTGCTTCCCGTTTGCCGAGTGCAAGATTTTGCTTACAGCAACACATTTCTTTCTTGTGCAGTCTTGTTTTCCCATACCATTTCAGTTTTGTGTTCTTGGTCATTAGCAATGTCTTGTAACAGAGTTTCCTGTTCCTCAATATCTTCACACTTAAGAGCACATTACTTTCCCATGTGGGATCTTGAAAGGTGAATGTGAAAAGAGGTAGACAGGAACAGAGTGAGAAACGCCTGGGCACACTACAGTGAAGATGGTCAATCAGATTGATAGTCATGTTGCACAATCAGGGCTTCTTAAGGTTTGTGCTTGAGGGTTAGCAACAACAAATGAATCTGCACAGTTCCAAGACAGCAAATGTAAGTTAGAAAAGCTTTGGAAACGGAATGGGTTAGTAAATTATTCATTGATGTTCCCAGTTTGTTCTTAAATCCAAATGAGGTGCCCATGTTTTCAATTTTCCTTTTCCTGCTGACTTGAGCACGTCTGTGTCTGGTTAATTTGGCCAGCTCAGACGCTCCTTGACGAATGTGGCCACAATTTGGAGACCAGCAGTGTTGTTCCAGTACGAGGTGCAATTGTAATTCGCGTTGATATTTTTGCCTCTGGATTTAGTTAGATTCTCCGCTGCAGGTCTGCCCCACTACCCCTTGTCACGAGAATTTGTCGCTCAGCCAAATCTCCCATTCACTGCTGCGGAACCGGAGAATCTAGCTGCCGTGAAATAGAAATTTAGTCCTATCATAGAACCTCAGAATCTTGGAGCATCGACGGCAGGCACTCAGTCTCTCATGACTGTGCTATCTCCTTGAATGAGCTGTCCAGTTAGTCCCAATCATTCCATATTATGCTACTTTCTTTTTCTTTTCAAGTATATATCCAATTTCCTTGAGGGAGGTAATTACTGAATCTGCTTCAACTACTCTTCAAATAGTCCAGTAACATGATATTGTGTAAAATAACTCTCCTTATCTCTCCTCACTGGCTCTTGTGCCAATTATTATAGACCTGTGTCCCCCAGTTACCAACCCTCCTGTCAATGCAAAGAGTGGGCTGGGTTTACTGGTCAGAGCAGTGGGTCCATTCACCAGTAGAGAGCGGGTAGCAACCCTACTGAGACCACCCTCGAGTGCACCACCGCAATTAAAGCCAATCAAAGCCAATTGGGTATTTACCTGGTCCATATCGGGGTTCCCAGATCCTGCAATGCAATCAAAGGCCAGCAGCTCTTCAGTACCAACAGTGCCACTGGGAGAGTTGGTTACTGCCGGTACTGCAGTATGCTCCAGGTAGAGGAATAACCATGGAGTCCAGGAACCTAAGTGTTGTAACCCTCGTAGAGGTTACTGCATCAGGACTATCAGATTCCCCGTGACCTTCCCTGAATATGAGCTACCCGGTAATGAGGGGGCAGGGCTTTCCCTTAACAGGGGATTAGATCACTAGTATAAAAACACCAACCTCGGTTCCCTTCGGGGAGTGGAGAGCTTGTATATTGTAAATAAACCTAACTTTTATTTTCTATCTGCTTGGTCAATGCGTACTGCTTTAGTGGATTCTACACTGGCGATGAGAATAAAGTGGAGCTGCCGTCTTCACTAAATCCCATGCGTTGGAGCCATTTTGTCTAGGCTCAGAAAGACCTCTCATCCATCTACCAAAATGCCGCAAATCGGTAAGTTCGAGCCATTTCAAGCAGGTGTCGATGATTAGGGACAGTATGTCGAGTGCATGCAATATTTCTTTGTACCAATGGGATTATCGAGGACGAATGGCAGACTGTGATATTACTCAAGGCCTGCGCTGGGCCTACATACAGAGCCTCACATCCGCATGCGCCGGATACCTGGTCGTTCGCCACATTGGTGGCCTTAGTGAAGTGGCATTTTGATTCAAAATCGCCATTAATTGCCCAATAATTCTGGCCACTCAGGCCCAGTCAGAATCAACCAGCAACGTTCTGGCCTGCCTCCTCAAATCGGCTGAAACCAGTGAATTTGGTGCCATGCTCAACGGGTTGTTGCAAGACAGGGTCGTGTGTGGAATCTGACTACTCCACTGAGACATTCCACGCGGAAACACTGCTCCCTGGTTCGGCACGCCTCCGGATGCCATACGGCTGGCCCCTGATGGCCGTTCTTGCGCTAAGATGACTAGGGATTCATTGGAGCTGCCTGCGGACATGGACATGGACGTATCTCCGGACGTGTGTGGGGGGGGGGGGGGGGGGGGGGGGGGAAGGGATGTTGTAAACTCTCATGGAGGTCATCGCACCAGGACTATGAGATTCCCCATGACCTCCACTGAATCCGAACTTCCCTGGGAATGAGGGGGCGGAGCTGCCCCTTAACAGGAGGCTAGCTAACTAGTATAAAGACCCTGACTGCGTGCAGGTTGGGGCCGGAGACCCTTTGGGGAGTGGAGAGTTTGTATGTCGTAAATAAAACCTAGTCTTTGTTTCCTACCTGCTTGGTCAATGCTTCAGCGAATTCTACACCTACTTTAGGTGAGTGCTCAAGCGTCAGCAGAATCTCGGGGATGTGGGAAAGTTCAGGTTCCAAGTGGCTAATCGGCATGCCCATCTTTAACCTCCAGCCTGAATTTGGCCCGGTGACAGGGGGAAAAATTAAAAGCAACTTTCCAGGTGAATTATTTTCAGTATGAACCAGATTGAAAAGGGTTACTTTGCAATTCAATTTTGTGAAAAACAAAGTCAGCCAAATCAAGGTTGTATGTTGCAATATTCCTGGAATAAATATACTTGCCCCAAACAGGTTGTATCACAAATGGTGTGAACTCAACTGTGAATATATAATTTCAGAAATTTCAACATACCGGCACCATTGGCTGTGCAATGTAGAAAGAATCATTGTATACTCCACCTCCAGAATAAACAGGAGAAGAAGGCATGAAATAGTGGGCTGGATTCTCTGATCACCCAGCCATTAACTGGCGGCGGGATCCTTTACTCCCATTGCTTGTCAATAGGATTTCCCATTGAAGCCACTCGCCTGGAAACCCGTGGGCGGGAGTACGCTTCTGGCGGTAACAGAAGATCCCAAAGGATGGAGAATTCTGGCCAGTATCTGTATGACAAGCCATTTTGAGAAACCTCCTTTGTGTGATGTGCTGCCGCGTGCCAGTTTATTCCACAGCCAAGACATGAGACTAAACACAGCAAAATTTGAAAATGTATTCAACCCTTTCCCATTGGGTGATTTTTCTGAACTAATTTCCTGCTCTCGCAAAGTACTAAATAAGCCTCATACAGTTGTAGCGTTCGGTAACTAGCGACTGTCAAATGGATCCCCAAATGTCTAATTACAAAATTCAAGAGAGGGGAGGCACGGTGGCGCCGTGGTTAGCACTGCTGCCTCACAGCTCTGAGCACCCGGGTTCGATCCCGGCCCCGGGTCGGTCACTGCCTGTGTGGAGTTTGCACATTCTCCCCGTGTCTGCGTGGGTCTCACCTTCACAACCCAAAAAAGATGTGCAGGGTAGGTAGATTGGCCATGCTAAATTGCCCCTTAATTGGAAAAAATAGGAATTTAAAGGTATTTAAAAACATTCAGCATAAATCTGTACTGCGTAATAATGTAACAAGCAAACAAATCCCTAACAATTACAAAGAAAAATTGTAACTGTTTTGTATTAAAACCTATGTCCTACGTGTAGTGTGTCACATGATTACGTGGTGACGTCATCAGTGGCACTTGGGACATTTTTCCTATCTTCCATTTTAGACTGTGAGCAAGCAACACCTCCATAAATAAAATCTGACAGCTGATTAAGTAACCTACGGGTGTGGCAACCTGGTTATTGTTTGTCTCCACTGTGGAAAAAAGTAAAGTCCCTTAAAACATAACGGTATTAAAGACAAAGCTGGCGATGAGGATGTTTTTGCTGTAATAGTCAGAGAAAAAAATCAACACAGACCTGGACCTCGAGGCAAAGATCGGTTTTCGGGAGACCACGCCATCATTCATAAATGTGAGGTAAATCTGGTTTTCGGGAGCGGGGTCTTTAGCTTTACTAAGAGTGAATTTTAGAAGCGACAGAAAACGCTCAGAACCATTCTTCATTCTTTTTTCTCAGCAGCGCGTCTTCGCACGTGGCAGGATGGGGCGTCGGATCCTCGAACTCGGAGAGTGAGAGACAGGGAATTGTTTTGGGGAAAAGCAACTGACCAAAAAGGAAAAATAACGCGTTAGTAACCAAGATTAAGCAGAATTACAGCCAGTGGTGCTATGGAGCCATTCGATGAGAATCATGGAGATCCTGTGCAGGGTGATTCCAATACTACCTTACTAGAAATAGGACAGTGGATCAAACTAATGTGGCAACTTTCTTGAGTGTAATAGGACAGAAAGCTTCGGCCTATTAACAATAACAATAACTGTGGCCATTTGATGGGTATACATACTCAGCTGGACCCCAGGAAGGCTCCGATTTCAGCTAATGTTTAGTTTTTAATTAAATTTTAATGTTTTAAAAGTTTGCCTCATTGGCTATGGCCTAACAGTTGGTCCACTTGTTTGGCTGCATGTTAACATGGTTTTCCAGGGGCAGCACGGTGGCGCAGTGGGTTAGCACTGCAGTCTCACAGCGCCGAGGTCCCAGGTTCGAATCTCGGTCCTCGGTCACTGTCCGTGTGGAGTTTGCACATTCTCCCCGTGTTTGCGTGGGTTTCGCCCCCACAACCCAAAGAGGTGCAGGGTAGGTGGATTGAACACGCTAAATTGCCCCTTAATTGGAAAAAATGAATTGGGTACTCTAATTTTTTTTTTTTAAAACATGGTTTTCCAAATTCGCCCTGCATTGCGGATCTTAAATAGGCCCTGGGCCTTGTATTCAAACATGCAAAGTGACAACAGGCAAGAGGGCCTGGTCCCCCATAGATCTTTCCCAGCGGCAGAGGCCGTCTGTCATTGGCCAAAGTGGCAGAATCTTCCGGTCGTGCTGGTGTCTATGGCGATATGGCGCATCCTCCGCCGCCGGGGAACCCACGTGGGTCGCCATCAGTGCGACCGGAAGGTCTCGGCGGGAGAAAGGGCTGGGAAATTCACCTCATGCCTATTTAGGTGAGGGTACTGTATGCTGATCCTGAGGCCTTCACTAACAAAGAAGATGCTGTGCTTCTGGTTCCTGTTGTGTGTGTGCCCTTCCCACCCGCCATACTGGAGGTTTCAGGTGACATTGAGCACTAAAGAAGTGCTGCATGTTTCTGAGCCACAGCAAGTGCACGAATGCGCTAAAGCCCCTGGGTGGAATTGTCCTAAAATTTTCCTGAATGGAAACTGGTGTGTAGCTCTCCGGCTGCACAGCGGAGATTTCCCTCCAGGTCCTCTGGCACTCTGTGCACAGAGAATCGGGGGGCATGGTTTGCATGATCACTCTGGAGAGGTGGGGCTTCAAAGAGCCGGCAAGGCTAGATCCACAATTAGGGCGCCATTTCTAAAGCGCGCTCTGGTAGCTCAAAAAAAGCCTCCTCCCACCCCCTCACAGTGCATTGAGGACACCCTTTCACAATCATCGGGGAGGCCCAGCTCCCCCACAGGCATAGGAGCACCCCCAGCGCCCCCCCCCCCCCGCCCCCACCCCCCCTCCCCCCCAACCACACAGACATTTGGGCGCTGCCCCCTCACAAGCATCAGGGTGCATCCCCAACAATCATCATGGCACACTGCCCATCCCAAAGGCATTGGTGCACTATCCGCTCCCCAATAGATATCTGCACCCCCCCCCCACCACATTACAGGCATCAGCGAATCCCCCATCCCCTGAGCACCGGGACACTCCCTTACCCTGAGGCATCGGTGCACCCAACTCATCACTCAGAGGCATCGAGGCACTTTCTCCCCACAACAATTGCGGCACCCCCCCCAACAGGCATTGGGAAAACCCCCCACCCGTTAAGCATTGGGGTACCTCACTCCACCCCACAAGCATTAGGGCTGCCCCACCCCACCACACATAAGGGGAGCCAACCCACTAGGGCTCCCCAGAGGACCTGTGCCTGGCAGGTTGGCACTATCAGTTTTGCACTGCTAGGGGGCCGTGCCCAGACATGTCCTTCACCACCCGGTGACAACACGTACCTGTGTGCTCCTAACATGGTCATCACGACTGGTTTTCGTTTTTGAAAATCAGTAGTGATTCGGGCTGGCGTGATGTCAGGCCGGCTGTGTGGGAGGGTACCTTGAGGGTTGAAGGATTGGCATCAAGCTCACTAATGATATTGCACTGTATGCAATTGAGGTTTGCAACCTTCCTGGACGTGAACCTGATCGCATCATTGGAGGGGAGAGAGGAAGATCCCAAACTGCAATCACGCCAGCCTAAATCCCATTTTTGGCCTCTCGTGAGATTTAGCGGCCATTACGGGATTTGTGCCCGCAGTGATCACAGCTGCTAAATCGATGCTGCCTCTGTATTTGAATGAACATGGCGTTCAAAGAAAGATATGAACTGATAGTACAAATAGAAATAAATAGCTGATAGCTAGTGGTATTGAGCAAATTGTTGAGAAAATTGTTGGAGCTGCGGTCTGACAAATCCTTGGGTCCTGCTGGACTTCATCTAGGGTTCTAAAAGAAGATAGTGGACACTTTGGGTTTAATTTTCTATAATTGCCTAGATTCGGGGGAAGGTTCCGTTAGATTGGAAAATAGTAAATGTAACTCCTTTATTCAATAAGTGAGGGAGACAGAAAGCAGGAAACTACAGGTCAGTTAGCTTAACATCTGTCATGAGGAAAGTGTTAGAAGCTATTTTTAAAGATATTGTGGCAGATACTTAGAAAAGTTCAAGGCAATCAGGCAGAATCAACGTGGTTTCATTCAAGGTAAATCACGTTGAACCAATTTTGGAGTTCTTTGAAGGAGTCACATGTGCTGTGGACAAAGGGGAACTGATGAATGTATGGTACTTAGATCTCCAGAAGGCATTTGATAAGGTGCCACATCAAAGGTTACTGAAGAAAATACCAGCTCATGGTTTAGGTGGTAACATATTGGAATGGATAGAGGATTGAGTAGCGAACAGGAAGCAGGGAGTAGGCATAAATGGGATTTTGTGGGTGGCAGGACATATTGAGCGGTGTGCCATCAGGATCGGTGAAGGGGCCTCCACTTTACAATTTATATAACTGACTTGGATGAAGGGACTGAAGGTATGCATGCTAAATCTGCTGTTGACAGAAAGATGGACAGCACGGTAGCATTGTGGATAGCACAATTGCTTCACAGCTCCAGGGTCCCAGGTTCGATTCCGGCTTGGGTCACTGTTCAAAGATATGCAGGTTAGGTGGATTGGCCATGATAAATTGCCCTTAGTGTTCAAAATTGCCCTTGGTGTTGGGTGGGGTTACTGGGTTATGGGGATAGGGTGGAGTTGTTGACCTTGGGTGGGGTGCTCTTTCCAAGAGCCGGTGCAGACTCGATGGGCCGAATAGCTTCCTTCTGCACTGTAAATTCTATGATAATCTATGAAAGTAAGAGGACATAAGGAGGCTACAAAGGGACATGAATAGATTATAATGATTGGGCAAAGTTCTGGCAAATTGGGTATCATATGGGCAAATCTGGAATTGTCCATTTTGGCAGAAAGAATAAAAAAGAAGCTTATTATCTAAATGGTGAGAGATTGAAGTTCTCAGAGATTCAGAGGGACCTGGGTGTTTTTGTGCATGAATCGCAAAAGGCTAGTATACAGGAAAACTAATAGAATATTATCATTTACTGCAAGAGGAATTGAATGGAAACGGAGGGAAGCTGTGCTTCCGTTGTACAAGACACTGATGATACCACATCTGGAGTAAAGAAGTAACTTCTTTGTACGGGTAAAATTCTTATCAACTGCTGATGTTAATCAAGGTGAGAGGTGTCAGTCCTGGTAAATGGAAACCTTTTCTGCTGTGGGTCTCAGGTGTCACCATCAAGAATTCCCATGTAAGATGCCAAATACAGGTAAGACGTACTGTGTACAGTATTAGTCTCCTTATTTAAGGAAGGATGTAAATGCATTTGAACATGTTCGGAAAAGCTTTATTAAACTAATACCAGGAATGGCGGACCATTTTATGAGGAAAGATTGGCGATGTTAAGCTTGTAGAGTTTAGAAGAGTAAGAGGCAACTTGATTGAAACTGTTAAGCTGCTGAGGGTATTGACAGGGTGGATGTGGAGAGGGTTTATCCTCTTGTGGGAGAATCTAGAACGGGGGGGGGGGGGGGGGGAAGAGAGGTCACTGTTTAAAAATAAGGGGTCACCCAGGTGAGGAGAACTTTTACTTACAGAGGGCAGTGAGTGTTTGGAACTACCTTCCTCAAAAGATGGTGGAAGCACAGACTTTGAATATTTTTAAGGCAGAGGTAGATAGATTCTTGATAAACCAGTGGGGGAGGGGGGATGAAAGATTATTGAAGTAGACAGGATGTTACATGCAGATCAACCGTGATCTCATTGAATGGTGGGACAGGCTCGAGGGGCTGCGTGGCATACGTATGTTCGTATATTCATATATCAGATGTAGAACTGAACAAATGATCAGGTTGTAGAAAGAACTCAGAACCCACATACACGTTCAACATTGCAAGAGAACATTGGGCTCAGATCCACATTCCACATCAAGTGCCAAAGCTGCAAAGCTTTTAGATTTTTTAAAGGAAATTGGCCCTGGTTAGTTAAACGCAGCTCACCTTGATCAAACAATCAAGTTCAAATAAACTTGACTTTTGGACCAAGACCGTACTCACACCTGGCACAAATTTACACGGGTGAAACCCTTATCATCTGCTGACGTTAATTAAGGTGAGAAGTGTCAGTCCTGGTGAATGAAAATCTTTTCCGCTATGGGCCTCAGGTGTCACCATCAAGAATTCCCAGGTAAGATGCCAAATAAAGCTGCATCGGTTCTTCCCAAGTGATGTACACAATCCTCCGAGCAGTGAATGCTTGCTGCATTAGCACAAAATCAAACTACTGCTGATGCTGGGGATTTGTTTCTTCTCTGCACCGATGCTGCTTGACTTGCTGAGTATTTCCAGCACATTGTATTTCATTCCCCACTGCGCTGACCTCATTTCTAATCCCAGTTATTCTTGTGAGGTGTCGAAGGGAGACTGTCCCGATGTGATGAATTGTGAGCAGCTCGATGTTCCCAGCACACAGCCACTCTAACTGGGCTGAGGCTGCCAAGAGTCTGTTACCACCTACAGCATGAAGTGATAGGAGATTGTGGACTCATTGATACCAGCTTCTAGAGTTGAAAGTGTAATATAATAAACCACTGTAATATATGCAGTCTCCTCATTTCTACTATTTAAATACTTGAGAGAAAATACCTTCACTAAAAATATGAAATCTCAGTGGTAGGAACAGTAAGATTGAGGTGCTCGCCTGAGTTGGCATACCGTGCATTCAGACCATATTGAGACAGTGACACCTGAGCTGGGCTGGTGTTGCCGGACACTTGCTTACCATTGCAAATCTTTTATGGAGAGTTTGAGTCTGGGGTGTGTGCATAGCGTTCAAAGGAAGCACTGCAAAGACAGTCTGAAGGTGTCACTTTGGAGTTTTGACATTGACTTAGAGTCCTGAGAGAACTTTGCCCAGCATTGTTGTACCTGGCACAACCAGATAAGAAACGGTTTCGCCCTCCTTCAAAAGCAAGTGCGTATCAGAAACAGAGAGAAAACACAAGGAGGGGAAATCCCCAAATCAGCAACTCGTCCAAAACTCAACCACCTGTGTTATCCTGTGTTGTTTTTAGCAGAGGCTTCTGGACCTTAGCAGTCACCTATGTAGCTGTTGCAAACCTACCAAACACCTCAGATGGTGAACATTGTCATCTTAACTTCAAAGGTCGAACAAGAAGAAAGACTCCAGACAAGGTAACCAAAATAAATATAAAGCAAACGCCACAAGAGACTCACAATAAGAAAATAGCGATCATAGTGTCAGGGCTTGTAAGGGTTGGTTTAGCTCACTCGGCTAAATCGCTGGCTTTGAAAGCAGACCAAGCAGGGCCCGCAGCACGGTTCGATTCCCGTACCGCCACCCTGAACAGGCGCGGAATGTGGCGACTAGGGGCTTTTCACAGTAACTTCATTGAAGCCTACTCGTGACAATAAGCGATTTCATTTCATTTCATTTTCATGTGTGTTGGGAAACCCATATCTTCAAGTCAAGAATTGGTGTTTTTGAAAAGGGTCAAAAACTCACCCTGGACTGTCAACAAGCATGCTTTTTCTAAGAAATCATAATTTCAACTATCTCAGCATTGTACTTGGATGTGGAAGAGAATTGCTGTTTGTTTGTTTGAACTACAATTATTATAATTTGTGGAGGAAAAAACTGGTTTAAAGGCAAAGGCTAGTGATTCAGTAGAAACCACCAGTCAGAAGAGTTTTGTTTTGAACCTGTTGTTTTGAACTCAGTTTTGGGGAATAAAACTGGGATTGGAAATCTGCCCAACTTGTTCTGTGCCCATCTTGCCTGAAATTCCATGTGTGGTTGTCAACTTGCAGCTAGAGAATGCTAATATGAGCACAACTTGTCTGCATTTGGAAACCTGCAAAGCTGAGATAAGAAGAATTGCAGCCCGGGGGTTTCCCGATGACATGGGGCTGCCCCACAATGGGAAACCCCATTGACCGTGTAACGGAGCATCCCGCCGGTGGGATAAAACAGAAATGTGGCGTGGCGGGGCGGAGAATCTGCCCTCTATCTGGTGTGTGTGTGTGTGCATGTGCATGCGCGTGTGTGTGTGAATCTGCATGTGCATGCATGTCTGAGTGTGTGTGCATGTGCATGCATGTGTGTGTGTGCATGTGCGTATGCGTGTGTCTGTGCATACACATGATGGGGCATTTGAAAAGGGATAGATAGTCACAAATCCAGAGTACGATTGCGTGTTAACATTTCTTACAACTTGTTCTTTTTGAAAAGAAGTTTTGTCTTGTAATAAATCAATCATTCTAAGTTTATTGAAAGAAGCCTGGTTAAAGTTTTTTAAATTCTGGGTCTAACAGTAGTAAAGTTAAAATAATTGACCATTTTGTGAGTGAATTAAACTTTTAAACCGATGGTGAGTAGTGGGGTTAGATGAATTGTGTACTCCTCCCATCCCTGTCATAGCACATGGTCTAACACATTGCAAAGATGCATAGACTTTGCACCATCCATTTGGGGCTCCTCAATGACATGCCTCACTGCAAATTGAGTGTAACTCTCCAATCACCATTGCCTATCCCGTAACTAAACACAGTGACAAAATGACCTCTTTGTGTTGTGTTTTGAATTTGGTTAAAGACTTATTTTGTTCCTTAACTCTTCACAAAAAGACCTGGGCCGTGATTCTCCCCTACCTGATGGGGTGGGGGATCCCGGCGTGATGGAATGGCGTAAACCATTCCGACGTCGGGCCGCCCCAAAGGTGCAGAAGTCTCCGCACCTTTAGGGGACAAGCCCTAACATTGAGGGGCTAGGCCCGCGCTGGAGTGGATGGCGCTCCGCCGGCCGGTGTGGACGACCTTTGGCGCCACGACAGCCGGGGTCGAAAGGACTTCGCTGCCCGGCCTAAGTCCGCGCATGCGCGGAGCATCAGCGGCTGCTGACGTCATCCCGGCACATGGTGAAGACCATGGCGAAGGTGGAAGGAAAAGAGTGCCCCCATGGCACAGGCCCGCCCGCGGATCGGTGGGCCTGATCGCGGGCCAGGCCACCGTGGGGGCACCCCCCGGAGTCAGATCGCCCCACGCCCCCTACCCCAAGACCCCGGAGCCCGCCCGCGCCGCCAGTCCCGCCGGTCAGGTAGGTGTTTTGATTCCCGCCGGCAGGAGAGGCTTGACAGCGGCGGGTCTTCGGCCCATCTCGGGCTGGAGAATCGCTGGGGGGAGGAGGGGGGGGGCGTGATTCCCGCCCCCTCCGAATCTCTGGTGGCGGAGTATTCGGGACACGGCGGGAGCGGGATTGACGCCGGCCCCCGGCGATTCTCTGGCCCGGTGGGGGGTTGGAGAATCCCGCCCATCAAGTCAAAGAACCAGACTGCACAAGAAGGAGGCTGTTTATCCCATCAACTCCATGTTGGATTTCTGGAATACCCTTGTTGTATCCCAGACATTCTGTCAGTTTATTTTTCTCAAGTGGCTATCTAATTTATTTTCAAAATCATTCACTGTTTTCACTTCCACCACATTAATAGGCAGTGAGTTCCAGATCATTACCACTTGCTGCATTCGAAAAGTCATTCCTCACATCCTCTCCGAGTCTCTTGCTCACAACTTTAGATATGTGTTCCCTGCTAGTCCTTGCACCATCAGCTAATGGGAACAGCTTTTCTTTACCTACCTCATCTAAAGCTGTATTATCTTGTCCACTTATGTCAAATCTCCCGTCAATAGCCTTTGCCCCAAGAAACCATACCTTCCCCAACCTAACCTTGTTGCTAAAAATCCATCATCTCTAGAACCATTCTGGTAAATCGCCTCTGCGCTGTCATAAGAACGCTGTCACATTCTTTCTAAAGCTTGGTGACCAGATCTGCTTGCAACACACTAGTTGTGGGATAACTAGAGTGCTTCACAGGTTCAGCATTAACTTCCCTGCCTTTATACTGAATGCCCATGTTCATATTGTGAAAGATCCAGGGTGGGATTCTCTGCCGCCGGAATTCTCTACTTTGCCGGCGCCGGGGGTTTCCCAACGGCGTGGGGCTGCCCCACAATGGGAAACCCCATTGACCGGCCGGTGTAACAGAGAATCCCGTCGACGGTGCGGGAAAGAAATGTGGCGCAGGGGGGCGGATAATCCAGTCTTTTGTAGTAACAACCATTCTCTAAGCACTTCTCAGCTTTGCTGATCTCGATGACCTTGTATGAACCAAATTGGATTGCAGATCAAAAATGGCTGAGTGCATATGAGCTTGATGGCCTTTTCTTGTCTTGGTGCTACAGTGCAATGCAATGTAACCTAATGCAGTGTGACATTATGTGACTTAACATCAGAACCTTTGCAGGAACATCTGCAGATTGTTCATTATTTATATGCTATTCTGTGCAAATCATTTTTCTCTCTACTCCTACTTAGCATTCTAGTCACAGCCGCTGAATTGCTGCTCCACTTCTGCTGTTACCACAAATGACCTGCAGAATTTATTTTTGAAGAAGTTCTCCAAAATCATCAGCTCTGACCTTTTGAAGATTTCTCAATATCAACAGAAGCATTCAGTGCAAAAGCAAGGAAATTGATGCTGAACCTGTGAAAAGCTTTAGTTATCCCACAACTGGAGTGTTGCATCCAGTTCTGGCCAACATGCTTGAGAAAGAATGTGAAGGTCTTTGTGTTGGTGCAGAGATTTACCAGAATGGTTTCATGTTTTTTAGTTTGCTATACCTTCAATTCACCGAGAGACAGATAGAGCAAGTGAACGTAAGGCTTTATTAGTCGTGAACTTGCCGAGCCAGAGTCGGGTGTGCAGATGAGTGCCACCCGCAGGTGGCCGGGTGATATATGGCCCCGGTGAGGGCGGAGCCCACCGGGGTTACAGTACAGTACCTGGAAGCAGCTCGTATCTCCACTTCCAAGTCATAGGTTACATTAGGTGAATACAATGGTTACAGTATCATGCATTATGGTGAATACATTCACCACATAGCTCTTGGTTTCGGAAAACTTGTAGATTATTCATCATTTATTTGCTGTACCAAGCATTATTTTTTCCCCCTCAACGTCTGCTTAGCATTCTAGTCATACCTGATGAACTGCCACTGTATTCCAGCTGAAAATGTAAAGTATTAGCTGTGACAAAGGAAAATTGATGGTCTCTTTTACAGATGGGCACACTACCCCCCCCCCCCCCCCAACTGACAATCCTTTCTTCTATGAAATCGGGTGACCCAATAAACCTATGCCCAGTATCAAGAAGGTCTACCTCTGTATTAGTTAACTGATACGCTGCTACTGTTGATTGATTGAAACAATTCAGCCTCGATTTCAGGCAGGTGGATTAATCAGGTCTGCGAAAGGATTAGATAGATTTATTTCCTGTGACTGCAGATGGTACAGATACATTGATTTGTTTGCCTGCCAATGGGCAGCATCTGAATGAAGACAAACTTCAGAAGTATATGTGTTGGGATGAAATATAGCATGAGGCTTCAAATTGTAGACTCCGAGACACCGCAAAGTTATCTCTTCAATTTATTCTTAAAGTCAAGCAAATATTAATACTCTTTGCACTGCAGGATCTGAATCCGCGTTACATAGCAACGGAAAAACAGAATGCAACTGTTTCTGGGCATCTTCAGGAGATACACACAGATTGAAGCAATAAGAACAGAACACATGATTTGTGTGAGGCTAGCCAGATGACTTGACCTGCCCCTGGGTTTAACGATGACACAGTTAGAAAGGCATCTTCTGTTAAACATGCAAAATCCTTTAGTGCTTTTGTTATAACACACTGAAAACATCCACCAGTTTAAAACAGACATCTTTACATTCCAGACTATTCTGTTATCTGGTTTTAAGGCTCACAGTCCCTCGGAAAGTAAATTAGCAGAAAAGTGTCAGGTTATTTCAGTGCTCTTGAACAAAGGACAAAGAACTTCTTAAACAATTTTGTTTAATTCCCTTTTCTAATGATCTGTTGAGCTGCTTGCAGAAAAATACTTTTCACTGTACCTCGGTACACGTGACAATAAACAAATCCAATCCAATCCAATCCAATCCAAGTACAGCACAGGAACAGGCCCTTCGGCCCTCCAAGCCTGTGTCGACCATTCTGCCTGTCTAAACTACAGTCTTCTGCATTTCCGGGGTCCCATCCTATACATGTATTTGTCAAGATGCTCCTTAAAAGTCACTATCGTCCCTGCTTCCACCACCTCCTCCAGCAGCGAGTTCCAGGCACCCACTACCCTCTGTGTAAAAAAACTTGCCTCGTACATCTCCTCTAAACCTTGCCCCTCGCATCTTAAACCTATGCCCCCTAGTAATTGGACCTCTCTACCCTGGGAAAAAGTCTCTGACTATCCACTCTGTCTGTGCCCCTCATAATTTTGTAGACTGCCAGAGGTGATCAATGCTCAAAGGGAACAGAGGTTGGAGGTACAGCTACAATACTGCCGTGACAATTGATTGACCTGTGCTCCCTTTTTAGTACAGTTGAGTACTAAAAGTGTGGGGTAATTGAACTTATCTTTATATCTGCAGGAAAAGATGGTGTAAAAGGTTTAAAAAAAAGAGCACTGTAGGGAGAGAAATAAAAGCAGAGACTTTCAACCATTTTATGCCACAGTACATGAAACAAATCGAACAGTCACTTTGAGAGTGTAGATTTGAATCTTGTGGTTGTTACATAGACACTTGCTGCACCAGCACACCATCACAAAGCTTAAAGAGTATATCATAGAATCCCTACAGTGTGGAAAGAGACCATTCAGCACATTGGGTCGCCACCGACCCTCTGAAAGAGCACCAGACCCAGGCGATGTCCCAAACCTATCCCCGTAATCCAGTAAACCCACCTAACCTTTGCTCACTAAGGGGTAATTTAGCATGGCCAATCCACCTAACCTGCACATCTTTGGACTGTGGGAGGAAACCGGAGCACCCGGAGGAAACCCACGCAGACACGGGCAGAAAGTGCAAACTCCACACAGTCACCCAACCTCGGAATCGAACCTGGGACCTTGGCCCTGTGAGGCAGCAGTGTTAACCACTGTGCCACCATGCCGCCCTCAAAGGGGATTATTCTTCAGGCCCTTATTCTACGCAGTGACTATTGGTTATAACGGGCCGGAAAAAGGAACAGAATCTGGTTCATTGGATTTCCAATACTTTTATGTAGCCAAAGGATTTCTATGGTGGGCCACAGGTCAGCCTGGGATCAAAGTAGGCAGAAACTGGTAAATTTAATAAATTGTTTCTACAGATCCTATGCTTTTAGGCAAGCTATTTCAAAATGTTGCGGCAGCTGCCATTTCTTAATCTCTTTAAGAGTATTTTTCCAGATTCAGCAATTGGGGATTGTTGAAAATAGGGGTGGTTTCTCCAAGAAAGGTTTGGGTCCATATTTTTGCCATGGGACAGAGAGGTTCTCTGTTGTGGCAAATATCATGGAACTGGCCAAAATGTCGAAGGCTCACTTTTGAACCCTGCATTTCCCATCTTCATGACTGGAGTCAGGCTGGGGTCTGTGCATGCACGATTTGTGGAGTCAGCCGACCATTTAATCATCAATTGCCTCCACTGACTTCAGATATTTGAACCCTAGCTGCATGAATCCCGGGTGAGCAGAGCAAACCAGATAAGATGTCTGAACTTGGTGGATCATTTAGATTGCTGGGGAACCCCTTTGGAGAGGTAAGGAATTTGCTCTGGGTAGGGTCTCATGAAACCTTTGGGAGAGGTAAGGTGTCATTTTGCAGAGGTAAGGCATCCTTTTGGATTTTTAGAATTAAAATAGATTATGCACCTTTTTCTCACAAACTCATTGGAACCGGCAAGCTGCCCAGGAACTGTCGAACTGTCCAGGAAATGTCCAACTGTCCAGGAACTGTCAACATCCAGTTCAATCCGCCCACGAACTGTCAAGCTGTTCAGGAAGTGGCAACATCGTCAATGACCTGTCAAACTGTCAATGAACTGTCACGCTGTCCAGAAATTTTCAAGCAGCCCATGAAGTGTCAAGCTGTCTAGGAACTGTCAGCTGTGAAGGAACTGTCAAAGCTGTCTGGGAAGTGTCAAAGGATGCTAGGTGAATTGACGTGGATTACAGGACAAAGGGAGGTGGGTGGGGGTGTAGATTGGAATGTATTGGCATGGATGGAGCATAGGGATTGTGGGGAGTACAGGGGAGGTGAGGGGTGAGGGATGGAGGGATGTGTTTAAAAATTTTTTTAACACAGTGCTGGAGCACAGAGGCAGGCTTTATGCTCAGCCTGCCTCCACACCTGACAGCCTCTGCACTCGATATGGGGTCAGCCGCCTGCTTAATATTTCAGCCCTCTCCACCCCCTTCTCCACAAAAAATTCAACCTGCAGGTGGCCATTTTTAAAAGTCAGTTTCCCCGAGCTAGGAAATCTCCCAACTCTGTGAACCCAAACCTGGGGACAAAATTCTGGCCCCCAGAATGCTTCATTTTAATATATTCTCCGAATGTGCTCCTAATATATGTGTTTTTCTCATTTGACTGAGAACCGAATAATAAAGATCAAAGTTGAAAATTTATGTTTGAGAATTTTCCGTTCCGGCAGCTGAAAAGTTGTTGTATCGAAAATGACTAAACATGATACCCTCTATACAATTGGGAAACATAGTTACATCTTCCCTCGCCTATTGCTGAGATTCAGATTGACATTCACTGCAGACACATCCTCCGCTAAACCCCTGGGAATTTATTCCTATTTTTCCACTAACATTCTTAGTCTTGCTGGCAGGCTGAGGCCCTCCTGAATTTTCTAACACATTGCACCCTCCAGTGAAGATCTGTACCCACTCTTTCCTAAATAGTACACTCACCATTTCAATGAAAAACCATTTGGATTTCTATGGAAACCAAAGACCCCGTTGTTTTGATAGTGACTATAACATCCCATATCGATTCAGCAAAACCCTGTTTTATTTCTTCGGTTATTACATCGGTTGAATAGAGGGAATAACATATGGTTCTAGCTCTGTTAAGATTCGATAGCCAAACAAGAAGGGCGGGATTCTCCAACCCTGGGCCTAGTCTCCGACCCCAGGTGCCCGGAGAATTGGCGCCATTGGCGCCGGTCGGGGACCACTTTACGCAGCAGCCCCCCCCCCCCCCCCGGCGATTCACCGCGCGCAATGGGCCGAGTGGCCGCTGAGTGGCCACCGAGATAGGCCGAGTCCCACCGGCGCTGTTCACGTGGGGTCCTACCCGGCGGGACCTCGCCGTTCATCCTGTGGGGGCCGGCCTGGTTGGGGGGGGGGGAGGGGGGATCCGACCCCGGAGCTGTGGAACGCACCATGGGGCGGGGCCACCCTCGCGGGACTGGAAGTTCCTGCTGGCAGAAGGGGCAGAATATGCCATCCTAAGATTAGAAAGCACGATAGTAGAAAACACACGGCTTTAACAAAAGCTGAGCCATTTCTCCTGACCAGAAATTTTGACTGACAGATGCAGGATTAAAATGATGGGCAGAATTCAACCACAAAATATCTAAGTGTCTTTTGGGCGGGTTTGGCAGGGTGTTTCCCACGGGCTTTTTGGTTGAAAGCCACACACACGGTATTTAGCCACACATAGGGATGAATTCTCCGCCTCTCCAGCCACTGCTGGCATCGGGATTACGCCGTTCCCATGGCTCAATAAAAAGGCTCAACAACTAAATCTCAGATTAGCCTTCCCCCACCAGATCAACAACCAATGCATCGGTAAAATCTGTCTCTGATGTTACTGTGTATGTCACTTTAATTAAATTTAGATCTACCTCTAACCATGTAAATTGATTTCTGAAATACTTTGTACTTCCGCAACTTATCAAGCTTCCTTCGGTAGCACCTTCCAAACCTGCCCTCCACCCTCTAAAAATACAAGGACAACAGATGAACCATCTGCAAGCTGCCCTCCAAGCCACACACCTTCCTTATTTGGAACGATATCGCCATTGCTTCACTGTCGCTGAATCCTGGCCCCCCCTCCCTAACAGTACTGTGGGTGTGCCAACTTCACATGGGCTGCAGTGGTTCAAGAAGCAGGCACCGTCTCAGTGGCAATTAGGGATGGGCAATAACGCTGTCCTAGCCAGCGATGCCCGTGAAAGAATGAAGAAGAACTGAAGGCATGGGAATGATTAAAATCCTTGAATTAGCAAGAGGGTAGTGCCAATATCTTGGAGGGTTGTGGGTCTGGAGGAGATGACTGGGATAGGGTGGGGCAGGACCATGCAGAAATTTGGAAACAAGCATGTAAATATTAAAATCAGGGCACTGCTAAACGAGGGGCCAATGCAGATCAATGAACACTGGGTTGAAGAGTGAACAGGACTCGGTGTGAGTTCGAACAATGGCAATAGAGATTTCTAAATGTCCAATTTTGTGCGTCCTTGATGATAGAGGTGTCGAGTTCCTTCCGGAAAATCGTCTACATATTTTAGTAAATAGGATGACAAATATGTTCACTAACAAACTGCAGTTAGAATATTCAACACCAGAAGTTACCATGGAGACAGTAAAAATCCCAGCCCATCATATTTTTATCTATCTAATTGAAGATTAAAGCCAGTGTACATCTGAGGACCTTTCATTCACCTTATTAGCTGTCACTGTCAGATGTACCATAGCTGTTCTTATATTTTAGAAGATGCGACACAGCTAAATGTCATTCCCAATACTTGTGGAATACAAATTATTTTTTATGATGGCATTCTCATCAATGAGAGAAAAAAATACTTTGACAAGAATCAGCACCCAAGTTGTGATGATTTATTTTTGTGATCTTTCAGGAATTCTATTAGTGTCACTGACCGTGACATTTAATTTCACAAGTCTTGAAATGGAGCAAGAAATCATTCTAAGCAGAGTGATATCAGAAATCAAGCCAGCACATACAGATTTATTGAGTATTATGCAATAAATAAAATGAAGCTGTTTAGGACATTGCTGGCTATGTGTAATTAGGGAATTTTAAGTGTACATTTTATGTTGCATAAATTATTATATCTTTTTTTTAACAGCTATCCTATTGGCCTAGCTTCCAAGGCAGAAGCAAACTATCTGCGTTAGCAAACTGGCATATCGAATAAAACCAAAATTGCATGTGATTTGAACATTGTTTGTCAGTTTAAACTGTAAACATAATACTTCAGCAAGTAAAGGAGAAAGCCAACACGAAGGATAGGAAAAGGACAGAAGAAAATCAGAGGCTTTAACTGGAATATACAGACATCTTTACATGCACAGTTAAGAATATATTTTAAACCTACAAATGTGTTTGGATTTCAAACACCAAATGTTAGCCTTCACCATCTGGACTTCATAGCTTTTTGTGATCAGCTCAGTTGTTCGCACATCATATCCAAGGCTCAAAGTACATGATCTGCAACTTGGGCAGTTGTGATCAAGTTTGCAAAGTCTAGACTGAAATAATACCTCAAAAAACTAACAGTGATCAACCCAGACTTTCTGATCTAATCCAAGAAATGAAATGTGTAGCGATCGCACCTCAGTATTTCACACCAATGCACAATATCACAATGGAATAATGGTGGTGAGGGTATACGTTATTTATTTTCCTTGCGAAGCTTTGACAAGATGACAACATTGGCTAGAAGCAGAATTCCCAAAGGATCCAACGAGGCAAATGTTGAAATAACCACCACTTGCTGAAGGAGTCACGTGCATGATTCTGCACATTGTTGTGGCTTATGATACCCAGTATAATTTATAAAAAACTTTATACACCCTCAATCATGATGAGGGCCAGGTCTGTGAAAGTTTTGACCTTGCTTGATTTGACTCCACTTCCCACATTCAACCTAATACAGTACACCACAAAGCGTTGCCGATTTCCACTAATATTGCAGCAGTGTTTGGAATTATTTTAGTTGAAGCCACATGTTGACTTGCAAAGAAAGGATGGGGAAGATTGAAGACAGCTGGAGGAAATTGGACTTCAAATGTTAGATTTTCCCAAATGGGAAAATCTTTGTGTGGGATATCCTCATCATTAGCATCTCAACATGCCCACCGATAACAATACACTTTACGTAGGCAGCAAACAAGAGAGATAACTAAATCTGTTTTCCTTCGCACTAGCAGGAATTTACGTGACTTTTGCTTCAGTCTGCAGCGATAATCGATGACATAGACGCTTTGATGATTTTACAATATTCTATATGGCATTAAGCTAAGAGATGTGATCTTCAAATTTGTAAGGAAAAACATGATTTAATCAAAGATTAATAGAGTTTCTTTACTGGAATATAATTCTTATACGGAGTTTAAAATAGCACGATAGAGAATGGTCCAAGTGTTCAAAACATCATGAGGGGGTGAGATCCAAGGGTTAAGGAACAGTGCAAGAAAGGAGAGATCCGAGAGAGTTTCAAAAGCAATGTGATAGGAGAGAGGTCCAAGAGTTCAGAATCAGCACAGGAGGGGTTATAAGTGGCATCACAGGAATCCAATAAGTATAGGTCTTTCTGGAATTGGCACGGAGGTGATGCTTGTTAAGTGACAGGGTAGGTATTATATTGTACCATACTTCAGCAAGCACTTTATGAAAATTTAAAGATATGTCAATGCAGCACGAACACATGGAAAGTGCATCCTGCGGGATGTGGGAAGTGGCGCAGGCAGAATGTGCCCTTAGTAACTACATTGTAGGGAGTGTCACCAGCTTCAGAAACCTGAGCTCTGGATTGCGGAACCTGAGTGGCGACTGGAGTCCCTGTGTGCAACTGCAAGGCTGAGGATTACCGGGATAGCACATGTTGAAGATGGTCACACTGCAACTAAGAAGTACATGTGCAGCAAAGGAATGGGTGACCACCAGAGTATATAAGAGAAGCAGGCAGGTAATGCCCCTGAGGCTATCTTGCTCTCCATCTACTTTTCCACTTTGAATACTAATGGGCGAGACGGTTTCAAAGAGGACTGTAGCATCAGCCATGTTTGTGGAACCATGGATGGTTCAACTGCACATGAGGGAGGAGGAAGAATGAAAGTGCTATAATGGTGGGGGATTGCATAGCTGGTGGAACAGAGAGCATTTCTATGGTCATAGACATGACTCCAGGATGGGATGATGCCTCCCTGGTGCTAGGGTGTCACAGACCAGCTGTTGGACATTCTTTTGGGGGTGGGTGAACAGCGAAAGTCATGGTCCACATTGCGACCAATGACACAGGAAAAGGGATGCAGTCCTGAAAGCAGATTTTAGGGAGTTAGAAAAGAATTAAAAAGTAGGACTTTAAGAGTAGTAATCTCAAGATTACTTCCAGTGCCATATTCTAGTGAGTATAAGAATAGGAAGATTGAGAGATTAAACACGTGGCTGGAAAAATAGAGTAGGAGAGAGGGCTTTATGGGCAGCATGGTGGCGCAGTGGTTAGCAGTGCTGCCTCACGGCACTGAGGACCTGGGTCACTGTCCGTGTGGAGTGCACACATTCTTCTCGTGCTTGCGTGGTTCTCACCCTCACAACCCAAAGATACTTACAGTAGGCGGATTGACCATGCTCAATTGTCCCTTAATTAGAAAAATTAAGAGGCATTAAAAATGAAGATGACATGTGTGGTGGTGGGGGGTAGAGTGACAGTATTTATTAAATATGGCATTACAGTACTGCAGAGAGTGGATGTCCCAGAGGGTTCAAGGACGGAATCTCTCTGGCTAGATCTAGGGAATTGAAAAGGTGCAATAGCATTGATCCGTGTAGTTTTTATAGACTACCAACTAGTGGAATGGATGGAGAGAAACAAATTTACAAAGAAATTACTGAGGAGCAAGAATTATAGATTGATGCGATGCGGCATTCAATTAGCAAAATATAGACTGGGTTAGGAATCGCACAAAGGAATAAGAGAGGTGAGGGTTCCTGGGATGTGTTCAATATAATCTTCTGATGTTTCCAGTCCAATGTGACGGCAGGCACTGTTGGAACTAGTCTAGTGAATGAATACGCCCAAGTGGATCAAATAACAGTGGGAGAGCAGTTAGGGGACAGTGAGAGTGGAAATTGCAGAGATGCTAGGGATAATCGTCCAGTCTTCCTCAAAAAAAAGGGGTGGTCCCAGAGGACTGAAGAAATGTGAATGTTGCATTATTGTTTGAAAAGAGTTGCAAGGATAAAGCCGGCAACCACAGACCGGTCAGTTTCTCTTCATGTAGGGAAACCTCTGGAATTAATAGTTCGGGAAAAAATCAATTGTCCCTGAGACAAGTACAGGATAATTAAGGAAAGTCAGCATGGTTCATAGATGGAAAATCATGTTAAATTAACTTGCTGGAGTTGTTTGAGAAGGTTGATAAGGGCAATGCTGTTGATGTGATGTATATGGATTTTCAAAAGGCATTTGATGCACTGTCACGTAATAAACTTGTGAACAAAGTTCCACCTCTTGGAATAAAGGAAAAGTAGGCACTTGGGTAAGAAATTGGCTGAGTGACAGGAAACAGAGAGTAGTAATAAATTAAATCAAAGAAAAAAGGCTGGACAAACTCAGTGGTGATAAATGGCTGTTTTTCGGGTAGGAGGAAGGTTTGTAGTGGAGTTCCCCAGGGGTCAGCATTGGTACCCTTTCTCTTCCTGATATATATTGATGACTTAGACTGTGGGGTACAGTGCATAATTTCAAAACTTGCAGATGATACAAGTATTGGAAATGTTGTCAACTGCGATGGGGATAGTCTTGAACTTCAAAAGGATATAGACATGTTAGTAGATTGGGCCGAGAAGTGGCAAATGGCGTTCAATGCAGAGAAGTGTGAGGAGATTCATTTTGTCAGGAAGAGTATGGAGAGGCAGTATAAAATAAATGGAGAAATTCTAAAGGAGTAGGAACGGAGGGATCTTGGTGTATATGTACATAAGTCATTGATTTTGGCAAGGCATGTTGAGAATATAAAGAATATAGTATTTATATAGGCTTTATTAATAGGGACATTGAGTCCAAGAGTAAGGAGGTTGTGTTGAACTTATATAAGGCACTAGCTAGGCCTCACCCAGAGTTCTACGTACAGTTCTCGGCACAATACATGAGTAAGGATGTGAAAGCATTGGAGAGAATACAGAGGAGATCCACAAGAATGATTCCAGGGGTAAAGAATTGTATCTATCAGGATAGATAGGAGAGATTGGGACTGTTTTCTTCGGAATAATGAAAGCTGAGAGAAGACTTGATAGAGGTATTCCAGATCTTGAGAAGTACGAACAGCGTAAATAGTGAGAAACCTTTCTCATTCAAGGGAGCATCAAGAACTGGAGGGCACAAATTCAAAATAATTGATAAAAGTTGTAAAAGTGACGTAAGGGAAGAGATTTTCTCCCAGAGGGCGGTTGGAGTCTTGAATGAACTTTCTGAAAGGGTGGTGGAGGCAGGTTTGAGGGAGATATTCAAAAGGGAATTGGATTGCTATCCGAAAAGAAAGTATATGCAAAGTTACGGGCATAAGACAGCAGAGTGTGATTTGGTAGAATGCTCTTTCAGAGAGCTAGTGCAGGTATGATGGGCCAAATAGCCTCCTTCTGCAGCCTAAAAATTCTGTGATTCTGTGAGGATTTTTATTATACATTCCCAGAATCTGAACACCTATGAAAAAACCTGCATTTATTGCCTGTCCCTAGTTGTCTTTCGAAGATGTGGTGGGTGTTCATCTTTACTTGGTGCAGCCCATTTTTGCAATGGTTCTATGCAACTGAACAGCTTGCTGGAATGGTTAAGAGTCAAGACGCACTTACCTAGAGACTAAAGTCTCATAAAATGAGGTCACAAGATGTCATGTGGAAAAACATCTTCTTTTATTTTGTCTCCTCATGCGTGAGACTGGAATATGAGTGATAGCGGGCTATATGGCCATGGGGTAGGGTGATTTGTCCTCACTTAATCTCCTTAACATGAGCAAATCAGCAGTGGTCATTGGACAGTGATCAGGAGCAGGAAGCGTGATTCATTTTCTCTTCCCGAAATGAAGAGCAATATAATCAATTGGAGTGTGTCTACCATCTGTCTGAGACCAATTAACTCAGCAAAGACGAAGGATTGAAGCTCAAACATTCATGCTCTGCAGGCAGCTTCTCCCATGATCTATTTGCGCAGTTACCTCGATAACTCTCTTAAGATGGGCTTATGTATCATCTCCGTGTGACCAGAATACTGAGAATGCAAATATTCTAGTCCCCAATTTGATGTAGAAGTGGAAAAAAGCGATAGACAACCCTGAAATCTGAAAAATTGAGCGTATTAATGTGCGGTGATGTAGTGGAAGCAGCAGTTACATCAAAAAGCGGACAAATATTACCGGTAACTGTTTATTCGTCTGGTACATCAAGCATGACCGATACTGCATGTTGTAGTCATTAAATTAAAAATGAGAGAGTCTCCAAGATCAATGTGCAGAAAGATTTATGTATTCAGCAATGCTGAAGAGTTCAGACGTGAGAGATAAATCCCAAATGGATCCAAAACTGATTTGAAACACTATCAAGCAGGCAGGGAACAGTAGAGACCCCAGTAATTAGTTGTACTGTTTACTAATAGCATTTCAGCTAAAAATTAGAACAGAATATATGAGAACCATAGGAAGGACAGGGGGAAGGAGTGACTGACTGATCAATTGACCGGAATGAGAAAACCAACAAGAAGCATTTTAAAATAATGAGAGAAAACAAGCCATAATGAAACAAATGAATAAACCATCGGAATAAATTCATCGCTATAAAGACAAATCGGGGAAATGGATTGATTGATAACGTGGTAAAGAAAGTAAGAAAAAAACCTAAAATAACCTGACATGCAAATTAGCACTTGACTGAATCACCAAAGACTTTCTGGTAAAATTAATATTTGAAGTGAAATAATCGAGGACAAATTTGGGACTATTCTAATAATAGAAGTAATCAGACCAAATATTCGTGGAAAAGTCGAAATCCCCGAAGAAAGAAATTTTTGTTAAGTTCCAGGATATGATTACAAAATTACTTTGACATCAATTCACCTGAGGAAGGAGCAGTGCTCCGAAAGCTAGTGTTTGAAACAAACATGTTGGACTTTAACCTGTTGTTGTAAGACTTCTTACTGTGCTCACCCCAGTCCAACGCCGGCATCTCCACATCAATTTGGGAGCAATGGAATCTTCAGAGTTACTGGAGAAACAGGAATTCAGTAATTGATAAAATTACTCGAATTGCCAAGGCAGCTGCAGAAAGTGTCAGCGAACACAACAAAAACATAGTCGACATTACTGGAAAAGAGAAAGGTACAACAATAGGAAAAAGGAGAATGACGGTTAAACTATGTAATAAAAGAAACTAAAGCAAAGTTGCAAAATTGAGAGGCATAAGTTCTCTTTTACATACTGGCAGAATGGTGAACCAAATTATATTGAAATAGCCAACAGAGGTTTAGAATTAGGCCAGAGTTTTACAATGGGAAGCAAACTAGAATGGGCGGGGACAATTTGTCATGAGAGGGAAAATGTAACTTGGTAAGTCCTTTCGGGAACATTCATTTGAATCCATTGAATTCATTTGTTCTACAGGCCATTGTAACTTCAAGTGACAGTCCAGTTAATTGCCACAGGAGCTACCCCTTAAATTATATCAGATTTGTACAAACTGATGTAGGGCGCGATTCATGCAGCAGCAGGGTAGCATGGTGGTTAGCATAAATGCTTCACAGCTCCAGGGTCCCAGGTTCGATTCCCGGCTGGGTCACTGTCTGTGTGGAGTCTGCACGTCCTCCCCCTGTGTGCGTGGGTTTCCTCCGGGTGCTCCGGTTTCCTCCCACAGTCCAAAGATGTGCGGGTTAGGTGGATTGTCCATGCTAAATTGCCCGTAGTGTCCTAATAAAAGTAAGGTTAAGGGGGGGGTTGTTGGGTTACGCGTATAGTGTGGATACGTGGGTTTGAGTAGGGTGATCATGGCTCGGCATAACATTGAGGGCCGAAGGGCCTGTTCTGTGTTGTACTGTTCTATGTTCTATTTCCAAGTTTGGTTCGGGCACGTTTGGCGGCGTGTTTTACTGCGGCTGCAGTGCCGAGATTGAAACAGCTATTCAATGGCACTTGGCCATTTTTTTGGGTCTTGGGAGTTTCTCCCCGTTGAGGCCACACTTTGGAATTTCTCTGGCACTAGAGAGATGAGCTCACCAGCAGGACCACAATCCTCACAGATTGGGGCGCCATTTTAAACAACTTCCCTGATCTCTGCAACATTCCCCTTTCAGCTTCCCCTGCTTTCAGGAATCCCCCCCCCCCCCCCCCCCCCCCCCCCCCCCCCCATCCCCCCCCACTACAGCTTCCCCAACCTTTCTTTGGCCCCTTTAAATCCCCCTCACCCCACCTTTCATGGGCAGGCCGCTCAGCACTCAGTCCCCGACCTCTGTCGTTGCCAACCTGTCACCTGGGCACCTTGGCACTGCCAACCTGGTGCCATTGCAGTACCAACCAGGCCACCCAGCAGTGTCAGGTTTGCACTGCAGGGTGCCTGAATGGCTCTGCCAAGGTGAAAGGCTGGCAGTGCCAAGATGCCCAGGTGTCAGGTGAGTGCAAGGTACTACCCTGCACTGCCCCGACCATCCGGGGGGGCTCTAATAGCCTATGAGACCCCCAAGGTGCCGTCATGCCTAGTCCACGATTGTGGAAACCAGTGCTAAAGAGCGCCTGGTTGAGGCTTCGGAGGCACGGCCATTCACTCCTGGGCACCAGCCGAATATGGCATCCGGATATTTAAATGAGCCTAACTCCACGCATGCGCAGTTGCCGTCCTCCCCGTGGGCGCCCCGCAAGACATGGAAGATTGATCTTGCGGGGCGGTGGAGGGAAAAGAGTGCGTCTTTTAGAGACGCCGGCCCGCCGATCGGTAGGCACCGATCGCGGGCCAGACCCCCACTGAGCACCCCCCTGGTGCTCGATCCTCCCTCCCCCCCCCCCCCACAGGCCGCACATGCAGCGTTCGCGCGCTGTTCACGCTGGCAGCGACCAGGTGTGGTTGGCGCTGGCGTGAACCGGTCGGATTGGGCAGGCCGCTCGGCCCATTCGTCCCGGAGAATCGGCGCTCGACCGTTAGAAATGGCGAGCGGCCTCGCCATGGCAGCACTCCCATCCCCACCCAAAAAACACTCCAGCAGCCCGGTGGTGACAGCCACCCTCCAATCCTGGAACCAACTGCGGCAGCAATTTGGCCTGACCAAAATGTCTGACAAAGCTCCCATCTGCAACAACCATAGGTTCACACCAGCGCTGACTGACGCCACCTTCAAAAGGTGGAGGCAGGATGGAGGGACACTGACAGTCAGGGACCTATACACGGACGACAGGATCGCAACACTGGACAAACTGACAGAGAAATTTTGGCTAGCCAGGGGGAACGAGCTACGGTATCTGCAGCTCAAAAACTTCTTACGAAAGGAGACAAAAACGTACCCACAACCGCCACGACAGACACTACTGGAAGACCTACTGGACGCAAGTATCCTAGATAAAGGGAACTGTAGTGACATGTACGACTGACTGACAGAAAAGGCCGACACTGTACTGGACGCAACAAGAAAGAAATGGGAGGAGGACCTGGGGATTGAGATAGGATGGGGACTCTGGAGCGAAGCACTGCATAGCATAGGGTCAACTCCACCTCCACGTGCGCAAGGCTCAGCCTGACGCAGCTAAAGGTGGTACATAGAGCCCACTTAACAAGAACCCGTATGAGTAGGTTCTTCCCGGAGGTGGAGGATAGATGTGAACGGTGCCAAGTAGGCGCGGCCAACCACGCCCACATGTTCTGGTCTTGCCCCAGACTTGTGGAGTACTGGACAGCCTTCTTCGAGGCAATGTCCAAAGTGGTGGGGGTGAGGGTGGAGCCATGCCCGACAGTGGCGGTCTTCGGGGTCTCGGACCAACCAGATCTATTCCTGGGGAGGAGGGCGGACGCCCTTGCCTTTGCCTCCCTGATCGCCCGCCATAGAATCCTGTTTGGCTGGCGGTCAGCAGCACCACCCAGAGCTGCAGACTGGCTGTCTGACCTCTCAGAATCTCTCCAAATGGAGAAAATCAAATTCGCCATCCGATGGTCAGACGACGGCCTCCACAGAACGTGGGAGCCATTCACGCGACTGTTCCGGGACCTGTTTGTGGCCAACGTACAAGAGGAAGAATAGCCAGGTACCCAAGAATCAGGGGAACTTAGTCAAGAATCAGGGGAGGGTAGCAAAGGCATGAAAGGGAGAGAGGGACTGGGAGGGAGGGGGGGTGGGGGCGGCAAAACCTGAAGAAAGAAAGGTGAACCACAGGGGGGGGAGGGGGCAGACAGCTGAACGTGAGGAGGGAGGGGCGAACCGTGGAGGGACGGGGGGACAGGAGAGGAGAACCAGCGGGATGGGGCAGGGGGGGGGGGCAGGGAAACGGGAGCCGGAAGGAAGGCACGGGGTGCCAAAACATGCATGACATCTCCAGGAGCGGAGAACGAGGAGGTTGGGGATGGAGGACGGGAGGAGCAGCGGAGGCGAGCGGGGGACGGCGGCGAGAGCCGTCCGGGAGAGGCGGGCGACAGCGGCATGCGACCCAGCCAGGTGTCGCACACTGTGGTTATCTCCCCGGCACCCAAATGTATATTTACCCCCCCCCCCCAGTCCCCGCCACCCCTGCCCCCCTTCCCCCCCCCCCCCCCCCCCCCCCCGCAAACAGTCGCGTTCTTACATGGGGTAAATAATTCAGCCAGATGCACAGAGCTGCCGCTGTCGAGCTGGTGCACAGTACCCCACCAGTTAGTCTATTTCATATTTTATTGTATTCTATGTTGGGGTGTGCCCTTCTCTTCTAAATATATATATATATAGATATATGTTTCTTATTCTGTGTACATAACGGTAATTATACCTTGTTCAAAAACCCAATAAAAACATTTATAAAAAAAAGAAACGGCGAGCGGCGATTCTCCGAGCGGCCTGTCGTCATACTCGGCACGCCGTTTTGGGGGGGGGGGGGGTGGGGGGTGGGAGAATCGCGTGCGGGTGCCAGGGCGGCGTGGCGGGAATCGCCCGGCACTCCCACGATTCTCCCACCTGGCGTGGGGTTCGGAGAATCGCGCCCATGAAAACATAAGCATGTAACAAGGAAAAACTCATAAGATGCTGCCCACTATCTACTTTCCCATATGAGTCAAAACCTGGATAATAATTAAAGATCTATGGAAGAAAATAGAGATCTTTGAAGTGTGGGCGCTAAGATGATATGCTAAAAGTTCTGTATACAGTTTCTGGAGAAAGTCCAGAGTGATTCTCTATTTTGATGGGGACTTGTAGAGCCCCGGAGTGCTTCCGGCAGTTCCGGCTGCCGATACAGGGCCCTGCACTTTGGCAGCGGGTCTGTGCATGCGTGCGGCGGCGGCCCCGCGCAACATGGCGGACTCACACAGTAAACCGGCCCCAACAACATAAGCACCCCCCCCCCCCCCCCCCCGCCAGATTGTGTCCGCCTGCCAATCGGTGGCCCCTGATCGCAAGCCTGGCCATCCTGGAGACCCCCCCACCCCTGCCGGTGACGGATACCCCCGCCCCCTCACCAGGCTCCAGCTGGGTGGAACCATGAGAGAACCACGGCGGCGGGAACTTGGCCCGCTGCTGGCTGAGAATCACCACGGGGGCCTCTTTCAATGCCCCCCGATTGGCGCCGCGTTGACTGCACGTGACTGGCGGCGATTCTCCAGTCCGAATCGGAAGGCGTCCAATCCGAGCATGGGTCTCACGACCCATTCTCCGCCCCTGAGCCGATTTCAGCGCAGAGGCCCGGAGAATCCAATCCACTGCCTGTCTAAACTAAAATCTTCTACACTTCCGGGGTCCGTATCACTCTGTTCCCATCCTATTCGTGTATTTGTCAAGCCTCCCCTAAAACGTCATTATCATACCTGCTTCCATCACCTCTCGTGGCAGCAAGTTCCAGGCACCCCCTACCCCCTTTGCAAAAAACTTAGCTTGTACATCTCCTCTAAATTTTGCCACTCGCACCGTAAACCTATGTCCCCTTGTAATTGACCCCTCCACCCTGAGAAAAAGCTTCTGACTGTCTACTCTGTCCATGCCCTCATAATTTTGAAAGAGCCAATAGAGCTCCAAAAAGTGACATTCGGAAAAGAAAATGTTAATTTGGACATTTGATCAGAGTTCAAAAGTTACAAAGATCTCCCCAAGAGGACCAAGTGGAGGGCAGCAGAGAGAGGGGTCGACCTAGATGTAGTTCGATGAATGAGGCCAGAGAGCGGTCGTAGACGACAACAGTGGATGTGCGAGGGTGGCACAAAACAAATGGGCATGGCTAGCAGATTTCCTGACAGGAGAAGTGTATGAATTGGGGGATAAATTGAGAAACCCATTCAGCGAGACCATAGGATGGCTGGTGTGGAAAAATGAACAGCAGAGATGGCGGGGATGGGAGGTGGGTGCTTTCTAGAATCTGAAGCTGAGACACATTTTAGGTATGTTAACTGTATTAGTTCCAACCTGACATTGTTTTATTCTTATCACAAGTGTACAAAGTGAAAGGCATTCCATTTCTCACCTTAAAAGTAACAAAATAAAGTATTTTCAAGTCGATGAAATATTAGTAGTCCTTATGTAAACCTGCAGGTTTGGAGGAAGGATTGAGAGCACTCATTTTTGGTAAAGTTCAGTGAGCTTTTGCACTAACTGATGGCAGACAAACTAATCCCACTGTAAAGGACAGTGGCAGTATCCATTTTTCATTAGTGGGGTGTCCAAAGTATGACTTGTGATCTTTACACATTTCAGGAAATAGACTAAATTTATTGGGGTTCTTTAGCGAGGTCAGGCACTCGTGTGGAGAAGTAAGGGATCCTTTGGGCAGGTCCAGGTACATCTTTGACAGAGACAGAATGCAATTTGGGAAAGGACAGGACCTTTGGGATTGTTAAAAGTGGACATGAATGTATGTAGAAATGTGGGTAAACTCATTAGAACAGTCATATTGTCAAGGAATTTAAATTTCATGACCTTTAAGTAAAAATAGTCTGCTGCTTATAAAATAAATCAGTGCTTGCTATTTCACTCTGTTTGTTGATATAAGCTTGAGGGTTATCATGATAGGATTTGTACTCTATGCCTGATTTCACAACCTATGATTATTACAGTGGGATGCCAGAAGTTCACACTTCGACTGATAGTTCCAAATGGTTAGAAGGGTTTTGATATGGGACTATGAATACAAATGTTTGTTCTTTGTAGGGATTAAGTACTTAAAGGAAATATTTGTTTTTATAAGGGAGTAAGTGGCTGAAGGAAATTAAATGTCGTGAATGGATTTTTATCAATGATCTTTTTTTAAACATAGTGAAGTAATCAATAGACACTTAGAACTTTTTTCATCTCCTGGGGTCTTCCCATGGTGGATATTGGCTGAGTTGGAAGAAAAGTGCCAGGATAATGTTGGGGGAAAGGGGATGGCATGAGTTGGCACTAAGTTGGCATGGGGCTATAAAGGACCAAGGGGCTGGGTAGAGGGGCACAGGTTGGCATGGAAAATATGAGGGCAGCCCCGGTGTCTGCCTCCCTAATGTTTCCAGGGGCAGTGTGCCCAACTATTGTTAACACCTGATCCCACCAACACTCCTTCCACCCCCAACCTGGAATGAAAACAAGAGCATCCAGTGCACTTTCTCCTGAGATGGGTTTGCTGAATCAGGCATTTCCCAGACTCTCTGTTCCTGACTCGGGAACAAAACTCCAGGCCTTTGAATAAGGAGATTTATCTGCGGCCATTCCTAAATGGCACACACATCACTCCGTGATTGAGATCTCTGGTTCCAGATCCTTCAGTTGGGGGTAATGCCCAGCCAGCATTTACGCTGACAACCCCATAGGAATTTCATCAGATAAGGAGGTCAAAACTGCACATAATATTCCAGATGTGACCCTGTATAATTGAAGCAAGGCATCCCCGCTCCTGTACTAGAATCCTCTCGCAATGACGACCAGCATATCATTTGCCTTCTTTACCACCTGCTGTACTTGAATGCTTACCTTCAGTGACTGGTGTACGAGGATAACCAGGTCTCATTGCACAATCTCGTCTCCTAATTTATGGCCATTCAGATAATAATCTGCCTTCTCGTTTCTACTACAAAAGTGGATAACCTCGCATTTATCCAAATTATATTTCATTTGCCATTCAGTTGCCCACTCACTCAACTTGTCCAAATCACGCTGAAAGATCTCTGCATCCTCCTCACAGCTCACCCTCATTCACAATTTGGTGACATCAGCAAATTCTGAGATATTACATTTTGTTCTCTCATCTAAATCATTAATATATATTGTGAATAGCTGGGGTCCTAGCAACGATCCCTGCAGTACACCCCTCTAGTCACTGCTGGCTAATTTGAAAAAGACCCATTCATTCCTGCTCTTTGTTTTCTGTCTGCCAACCAGTTTTCTATGCATCTCAATACACTAACCCTAATCGCATGCGCTTTAATTTTACATGCTAATTTCTTATGTGAGACTTTGTCAGCCTCCTGAAATTCCAAATATACCACATCCACTGGCTCCCCTTCTTCAACTCTACTGGTTACGTCCTTGAAGAATTCCAGTAGATTTGTCAAGCATGATTTCCCCTTCATAAATCCACCCTGACTCTGTCCGATCCTGAAACCATTTTCTAACTGCTCAACTATAAAATCTTTGATAATGGATTCTAGAATTTTCCCCACTACCAACGTCAGGCTTACTGGTCTGTAATTTATTTTGTTACCGCTCTCTCCCTTTTAAAATTGTGGAGTTACATTAACTGTCCTCCAATCTGCAGGAACTGTTCCAGAGTCTATAGAATCCTGGAAGCTGACCACCAATGCATCCATTATTTCTAGAGCCACTTCCTTAAGTACCCGGGGATGTAGATTATCAGACCCTGGGATTTATCAGCCTTCAATCCCATCAATTTCCCCAACACCATTTCTCTACTAATATTGATCTCCTTCAGTTCCTCCCTCTCATTAAGTGCTGGGATCCCAACATTTCCAATATCTGATTTGTGTCTTCATCTGCGAAGACATAATAAAAGTCTGTGTTTGGTTGCTCGGTCATTTTTTAGTTCCCTATTACAGATTCTGTTTCTGAATGTAAGAGACCTAGATTCAATTTGTCTTCACCAATCATTTTCTCTTTACATTCACAAATAAATCTTGCAGTCAGTTTTTATGTTCCCGACATGCTTACTCTTGGACACTATTTTCCCCTCACTTTGGCTGTGGGTTGGTTAGGTGAGAATGGCCGCACTAAGCTGGACAATGGAGGAGTGTCAAAAGTACAGAGAGATCAAGAAGGACAATGAAGGGTGATTCAAAGCAGTGGCAGTCAAAGAAAGTGTCATTTGTGATTTTGGTTGATGTGGTTTTGGTATCATGGGATGATTAGAATCCTGATTGGAAAGATTTAAACATGCAATTGCAGGAATAATTAGCAACAACACCCTTAGGGACATGCTCAATGAAGCTAAATTAAATAAAAAGAGAAAATTATCATTATTATATGCAGCGTAACAACACTGTTGCATGATTCACAGGAGTTTATAATAATGTAATTATCTTGCAGCTGTGAAGCTCAGTTGTTAAACAAAACTAAAAACCTAAAGTGTAAAATTCTCCGGTGAATAATTTTAGCAAATAAAGTTGAGTTGGCACAAAAGAGGAAATCCTGTTTTCTGCTTATCAACTGACTTTTCAACTAATATTTCTCTTTCCTGGTGTACACTAAATGTCTCAGGGAGAAATGAAAACTTCACCTCATTAGAAACAGTGACCAGGCATAGAAACAGAAAGGGAAATAAAACATCTCTGTAACAGAAAGAAAATGCAGGACTTCCTTACACTTTTTAAAGTGAAATCAGCCATTTTAGTCCAGACACAGTTTCATTATTCAGTGTCTTTGTAAAACCATTCTCTGAATGAAGCCCAGTCTGAAGTGCCACCTCCAGCCTGAGTGAAAATCATTAACCATGCAGTATCTAGAGAAATCATTTCAACTAATTAGATTTTCTGATGTCATTTCTCCCCAGTGTAACAATTATTTAAATGTAACAACCTTAATCTTTTTTCATTCAAAATTAGTGCAAAAAACCCCCAATCTACATCATTGTGTTGCTGCTAAAATAACTCTGAAACCCACAAATAAGTGTCACTGTGCCAATTAATCAAGTAAATATCCTATTTGAGACCTACACGCTACGTTACATACTTGACATCCAGTGACTCATCATTGGACCACTGAGAAAATCAATTAAGTGATATGGTTATAACAGAGATTACCCCACCTCAGAAAACACACTGGGGCAATTGGAAATGCCACAAAGAGCAGCAACGGCATGCTCAGAATACCAGATTGCTAATAGTTAAAAAATGCTAAGTTGTTTAGGAAATGAGTGAGTGGGCTCCCCTGCATTAGGCCTGCTTAACACAGTGAAGGGGTCGAGAGGTCAAACACAATTATTTCAAAGGGCGAGCACATTTTGCTGCGTTCATCCATATTGTAACCCTGTTTAATATGGGCCTCATACCGGCCGTGCGATGTACAATAGGACACATTACAATGTGAACAAGCTCTTCAAAGCAGATAATGACCATAATAAGTGATAAAAACTATCATTTCAATATTCAGCATGGTACCTTAAAGCCTTTAAATGTTAGCAAATCTGTCCATTTCCCTGATAAGCTAATTGTCGTGACTTTACTTTATAAATGCAGCCGACATCAAACTCAAGTTCATCATTAGAGCTAATTTAAAGTATTTCAGATTGACTGTGAGCTTTCATTCAATTATCCTCATAGCAGTGATCAAAGTAAGAAATTGTGGTCGGATGCACTTGCTAAAATGGCATGGGTGAAACACTGAGATTAGTCACCAATGCTATACTTTAATTCTGTTAATTGATTGGATTGATTTGGATATATAAGTGAAATACCAAAAAGTTGGCACTTGGGCATCCCCAGTTTTGAATGCTTGTGCAGAGCCTAATCCAATCCTTAGCTGATGGAAACCTTGTTTTGGGCCATTCGATGAACCTTATGGATGGGGTTTACAGAAAGGACAGGTGTGATGACGTTTTGCCATGTTTTGGCTCTTGCATATTGCTCTGTGTTATTTAATCTTTTCGACCCTGTCTTGCCCTACCTTCTGCCACAGACCAGGTGAGAACTGTGTGGGTGCAGCAGCCTCCTGAGGCTCTCAGTCGAGCCCAGGGGAATCGGTTGCAAGGAGGCCTCTCTCATGGCACCGACTGCTCGGAAACTGCTAGGTTTAAAGCTGCAACCGGGGAAAAGGTAGCTCCATCAGCTAAGTGGTTAGAATTTGGCTGGAGAGGGGTTGTGGACTCGGGGAGGGAGGAGGGGGTCATTGGGCAGCCGGGAGAGGGGGTGGACTGTCGGACAGCGGGATGAGGGGGTTGAGCGGACGACCAGAGGAGGAGTGCGGATGGCTGGGGGAGTGTGGGTTGGTTGGCTGGTGGGGGAGGTTGGATTAAACAGTTGGTGGAGTCCACCAGTCTGGTTGGGGGGGGGGGGGGGGGGGGGGAGGCTGGACAGTTGAGGGAGGGGGGAAGACAGTTGTGGGAGACTGATGGTCAGGGGAAAGGATGATCCATAAGGGGTTGGGCAGTGCGGGGGCAGGCGGTCAGAGGTCAGGAAAAGACGGTCAGGGAGGGCAGACATTCTGGGAGGGGGCCGGACAGATGGGGGAATGCGTGGAGAATTGGGGCAGGGTGGGGGGGGGGAGGGGGGCAGTCGCGGCATGGGGTGAGTCCCTTAGGGATTCAGAGGTGTGGGAGTGTCCTGTGGCGGATCAGTGTGAGTCTGTACAATAGTTACTCAGAAGTTGGAAACAGTTTGAATTCTTGTAACTTGTTCTGGATAACTATTGGTCTAAGACAGTCAGAATCATCCGAAGTTTGGGATTTAAATTGCATTTCTGATGGTTCCCAGTGTAGGTTCCTTGGCGATTGGAAGTTGCCATTTCCTGGGCAATTGTAATGCAAACCTTAACCGGGAACATCAGAAGGGGGTAGGGTGTTCCTCAGCACATCTTTGGGGTAACCCCCAGTTACATTGCCCAGGAGCACAGAAGTAACGACCCAATGTTAACTCAAGCAGGTTGATAGTGACAGATGGGATTCGATGACCTCCTGCTGGTGACAGATTGAGCAGTTCTTGTGCAATACACTCACAATTCTTTATGCCTTTTGTTGTAGTCAGGATGGCGCCGATGAAATGAATGACTGAGTTACAACGTTCTCCAACAGTAAAATTACAAAACCACCTTTATATAATAGAAATGTAAGAGCAAGTTTAATTACCTCAACCTGGCCCTTTAACTCCAGAATTGTCCACTTCCAGCCTCCTTCTTTCAGCGTGACCAGGTCATAGGTCCCTTGTTGTCTAATGTTGATGCTGCTCTATCTGGGGGCTCCGAAGGATATCATTAAACTCAGTCGGTGAAGTGATGCTGCCGGGTACACTGTTTCCTATAGAGAGCATTTTATGGAACCAGAGAAAAAACCTTAAGTTTAATGATCTTTCATGGGTGGCAGAAATTTTCCCCTTGAAACAATTCCTTAAAATGTCAAACACACAGGGAATTCAACAAAGTTTCGGGCTGGAATATTAAGTGGGTCAACTGAGGAGAAAGGGTAAATAAAGAGGAGTAAAACTGTGAGGCAGGAGTGGCAGTTCATAGCACAACCCTCATTCTCAATCATTATCATCTTATTTGGCGGTCTGGAGTGAGCTTTGCCTCTGATTAGCCTATTGTACTGGTATAGGGTTTCATGATGGTTACAGGGATCGTAGCCTTCAGTTTTTAATCATATCTGCCATTCTCCAACCTAATTACAATGCTCCTTCAATATTCACCAAAACAGCATGACAAAAAATATGATTTGTAAAAATGAAAGAGTATAGATTTATTGCTGGGTGGAACGGACAGATGGGAATATTGAGTTACCAGGTGAAAACACTTGTCACATCTGTATTTAAAAAAAATATATTTGGAGTACTCAATTCATTTTTTTCCAATTAAGGGGTAATTTAGCGTGGCCAATCCACCTAGCTTGCACATCTTTGGGTTGTCGGGGTCGAAACCCACGCAAACACGGGGAGAATGAGCAAACTCCACACAGACAGTGACCCAGAGCCGGGATCAAATCTGGGACCTTGGCGCCGTGAGGCTGCAGGGCTAACCCACTGCGCCACCGTGTTGCCCAAGTCACATCTGTATTTAACATATTCAAGCCCATTTCTGACTCCACTATTGTCCAGCCACACTGTCGCTCTACCTTTCAAGAGTCAATGTTTCCTTCCTCCCACTCTTTTAAAAATAATTTTAAAAAATGGGCAAGAAATGGTGGCCTAACCAGCGATGCCCACATCCCGTCAATTAATAAAAAAAAAAATTGTCCTCCACATTGTGGTTTGGAGCCCTCCTTCCTATCAGCACTTTCAGATGAAAAGAATGTATTGATGACTGATAACCAAGATTCTGGCAATGCTTTTTTTACAGTAGATACCAGGAAATGGGATGGGTTGATCTGTACCCTAATTCTTCCTCTTTTTCTCTCATTCCATCTTTCACTTTTTCTTATCTGTTTCCTGCTTTCATTGTCTGGTACTCTAAATGACCCAACTAAGATCAGGGTATGCGCCTCAGGGTACATTTATGGCTACTTTTTGTGACCACGTCAAGATATACTGGGCTGCATTTGCCTAAAGTGGGCAGAGAAAGTGTCATTGAGCCCGCCGATGGCAATGGTGGCATTTCCCGTCGCATCAGGCGGCACCTGGTGTCAAACATTTTGAGCCATGAGTTCAATGCCATATTGCTAGGGGTGTGGCCTCTGATTTTTCTGCTCCGCCATCACCTAAGCACTGCAATAATTGGGATGTCACATTTAAAGATTGCCCTGCCGCACATTCAACCACACTTAGCCAGTCGCAGGGGAGTGATGGCTGCCAAATGAGCCCCGAAATTCTCCGAGGCCCCCTTGGGGAGACTCCTCGATGCTGCTGAGGGTCCGTTGTAATGTAATCTGCTCCTGCTCAGGGCGAAACCCCACCAGCAAGGTCACGAACCCAGCGTGGGAGGCAGCGGTCTTGAATGCCAGCGCCCTGCAGAAGCGGGCATCCATCAAGGGGTGCAAGAGGATGAACGACTTTGTCCGTTCTGCCAGGGTAAGTCACTCTTCTCATTGCTCTCAACTCTCACACTCACACACCCATGACACATCACAGGCATCTCACTCCGTGCCAGCTCAAGGGACACCTAATCATCCCAAATGTGGGCCATGTGCAAATCAACTCGCTGACCCCACTCGCCATCCACACTTGCCAGGATTCCTTATTCTCTGCCCTGGCATGAGTCCTACTTACACTCTCTCCATCTGTTGTTGAAGTTAGCACACAACAAGAGGGAGAGATCACAGATGGGTGGACAATGCCAGAACACAGATGCCAGGGCCGGGATTTGCCAGCGGCCCCAGGGCAGGTTTTGCGGTGGTGGAGGTGGCTTGCCATTGGAAGCTGGCGGGACCTTCCGCTCCCACTGAAGGCGATGCATATTTGCTTTGCTTTCTGGCTGCATCACCCACAGTGGGGCGGAGGTGGTGGTGGGGGTGTACGCCTTCGGCACCCTGCACCGGTGGAAAGTCAGAGATTTGCACAAAGCCCATTGTTCTTGCATTATGGCTTGCCTGATCGAAATGGACAAATTTGTGCGCCCTCGCGAAGATCTCATCCGTCACCTCCTGGATATACTTGTGTGCGGGGGCTTGCAAAATCCCATAGAAGTCACCTATGAAGCCCTGGAAGGAGACATTGACGGTAAAATTGAGCGCCATGGTAACTTTCAGTGACACTGGCAGCAGACGACCACGAAGTCCATGTGGCAGCAAATCGGGAGAAGGTGGAACATGTGACCCACTAGTTCCCTGGACATGTGTAGTCTTCGATGACACTGGTTTTCAGACATCTTCAGGTATGTTGGGCGTGACTGTAGATCCTGAGTCTAGTGTGATGCCTCTGAGCGACAGTTCTTTGGGGATCACCCTCTGTATGGGTAGCACACTCTGCCACCCCTTCCTCTTCATGTTCTGATCCTACCTTTGGCAAGCCAGACACCTTTGTGGAAGTCTTTTTCTTCTTCTCTCCTGCCTACAAGCAAAACGAATTACCACAAGATCACCATGCTCCATGTTTTGTACGTTCTCCACACTGCAGTATCAAAGCGAGAGACTTGACAGTTAGCATCTGTCTCCTAAGGACCACACTTTGCCCTTTCATCATCGGAAGCTGCCTTTCAAAGCCCACTGATTCTGTCCTGGTCTCCACATTGATGCCACACCTTACTTCACATTCTGCTTTGGCAACATCCCATACCACCCTTTCCCCACACCACATGACCGAGTGGCCACAACAGTGGCACACACGCACATCAGTGGTGCTTGAGTGGGGATAATTACTTCAACCAGGTAATAATCACTGACGGGTTTTTTCCATTAGCCTTGTCCTTGTCAACATCCAGCCTCCAGAAGACCCCTCCCCCTATATTTTGGTGGAATCAACAGTCCGTGATGACACCCCCGCCTCCCCCTCAACCTGCCTCCCTCCATCACAGCAATGCTGCAGGCTTCCTTTACCTCTGCAAGGCCTTTCCAAGAAACCTATGCCCCCAGGCTTCCCTTCCCTCTGTGAGAACCTTCCAAGAAACCCACGACCCAGGTTTTGCTTCCCTCTGCGAGGACCTTCCAAGAAGCCAATGCCTCAAGCTTCCCATCCGATCTCCCAACTGAACCACAGTTCCATGGAGTCAGCCCCCACCCCCCACCCCAGTACCCCCCATAGTCAACCACTCTGCCTCCCCTGAGTCAAACCCCCGGTCTCTCCCGAGTCTTCCCCTGGGACTCTGGAGTCCTCCTGCTGGTCTCCCCTGATAAGGCTTCCAGTATCCTGGAGCCTCCCCCCCCCGGTACCCTGGAGGCAACACCCCAGCATCCTGGAGTCTTTTCCCTGGTCTCCTGCGAATAGGCCTCTGGTGCCCTGGAATCTTCCAACCCAGTGGCCTGAATTCAACACCTCGGTAGCCTTATAGTGTTACCCTGGTCTCCCTCCAGTGTTACCCTGGTCTCCCTCCAGTGTTACTGGTCTCCCTCCAGTGTTACCCTGGTCTCCCTCCAGTGTTACCCCGATCTCCTTCCAATGTTACCCCGGTCTCCCTCCAGTGTTACCCTGGTCTCCCTCCAGTGTTACCCTGGTCTCCCTCCAGTGTTACCCCGGTCTCCCTCCAGTGTTACCCTGGTCTCCCTCCAGTGTTACCCCGATCTCCCTCCAGTGTTACCCTGGTCTCCCTCCAGTGTTACCCTGGTCTCCCTCCAGTGTTACCCCGATCTCCCTCCAGTGTTACCCCTATCTCCCTCCAGTGTTACCCCGGTCTCCCTCCAGTGTTACCCCGGTCTCCCTCCAGTGTTACCTCGGTCTCCCTCCAGTATTATCCCGATCTCCCTCCAGTGTTACCCCGGTCTCCCTCCAGTGTTACCCCGATCTCCCTCCAATGTTACCCCGGTCTCCCTCCAGTGTTACCTCGGTCTCCCTCCAGTGTTACCCCGGTCTCCCTCCAGTGTTACCCCGGTCTCCCTCCAATGTTACCCCGGTCTCCCTCCAATGTTACCCCGATCTCCCTCCAATGTTACCCCGATCTCCCTTCAGTGTTACCCCGATCTCCCTCCAATATTATCCTGGTCTCCCTCCAGTGTTACCCTGGTCTCCCTCCAGTGTTACCCTGGTCTCCCTCCAGTGTTACCCCGGTCTCCCTCCAGTATTACCCTGGTCTCCCTCCAGTGTTACCCCAGTCTCCATCTAGTGTTACCCCGGTCGTCCCTGAGTCTAACTCGGTCGCCTCAGAATCAAAGCCTGATCACCTGTGAGCCAGAGCAGATACCCCTGAATCAGCGCCGGTATGCCTGGGTCAACCTCCCTAATATGTGGAACCGCTCCACGAGTGCTGTGCTCAGCTCTGAGCTCCCCTCGGAGGGGTGCTCACCATGTGCACACCTTTTGAATCCAGTCGTGATTTGCCCCGTTTTGACAGCGTGCCATCGTGGATGGATTTTTTTTGATGGGGGTGTATGACTCCAGCGTATGGGCCTGATAATGAGACGCCAATGTATTATAATGACATTTCCCATGTTGAACGGTGGGAAACATGGCCCACCACTGACAGGCGGCAGCAGGCGATTGCGGCAAATTTTCACGGCGGCCTAAAAGGTGGAATTTGGCCTTCCCGTGATATTTTCTGCTCATGTCACCAAACTCGCTCGACGCAAACGGAAGCGGAAAATCCCGGCCATTGTGTTAAAATCAGTTCACCCTTTCCCCCGTCTACTGTGTTTCGGTGAGACAGACCTTTCCACTGCCACACATGGTTACCAGCACGTCTACTCAAGGCTCACATTTGGGAATGTATCAGTGGTAGCCACAGAAACCTATCCCAATGAGGAATTAATGAAAGGGTAATTTTAATTGACACAATACAGGTCACAACGTAAGCACTTTACAGCCACTGACTTACTTTTGAAATGCAATTTCTGTTGCAATGCTAGAAATCGGAAGGGCAGAAATTTAGCTGAGAAAAGTGACTTAGAAAAACATACTAATTTATGGTCAGGATTTTATGCATGTCTCTCCCCTGAGTTGAGCCATTTAGATCTCCATTCAGATCAGTGGGACTGTGATATCCCACTGGGCGGGAAGGACCATAAAATCCTGGCCTATATTATTGCTGAATATATGATTTCTTTAGTCTGGTTTTGGCAGAGGTGCTGAGGAGGACTTCAAACCTCAATCAGGCAGGAAGTTAGTGATGCATCTGAGCATCCGTCAAGACTATTGTCAGGGACGGGATTCTCTGAACCCCCCCCCCACCGGGTCGGAGAATCGCCGGGGGCTGGTGTCAATCCCGCCCTCGCCGTGTCCCCGAAGTCTCCGGCACCTGAGATTCAGCGAGGGTGGGAATCGCGGCACGCTGGTCGACGGGCCCCCCGGTGGTTGACGCCACTCCACCACGCCGGGACCCCCCGCCCCGCCAGGTCAGGGAGAATCCCGGCCCAGGTGTAGACCTCATTCCAGTACAATTGAGTGCAAATGGCAATGTTCCAAAGCTGGATTCAGGATATGGTAAATCCGTGAGTGAGCTGGATGTTGGGACTAAAAGGGAGTTACCCTCCAGTGTTACCCCGGTCTCCCTCCAGTGTTACCTCGGTCTCCCTCCAGTATTATCCCGATCTCCCTCCAGTGTTACCCCGGTCTCCCTCCAGTGTTACCCCGATCTCCCTCCAATGTTACCCCGGTCTCCCTCCAGTGTTACCTCGGTCTCCCTCCAGTGTTACCCCGGTCTCCCTCCAGTGTTACCCCGGTCTCCCTCCAATGTTACCCCGGTCTCCCTCCAATGTTACCCCGATCTCCCTCCAATGTTACCCCGATCTCCCTTCAGTGTTACCCCGATCTCCCTCCAATATTATCCTGGTCTCCCTCCAGTGTTACCCTGGTCTCCCTCCAGTGTTACCCTGGTCTCCCTCCAGTGTTACCCCGGTCTCCCTCCAGTATTACCCTGGTCTCCCTCCAGTGTTACCCCAGTCTCCATCTAGTGTTACCCCGGTCGTCCCTGAGTCTAACTCGGTCGCCTCAGAATCAAAGCCTGATCACCTGTGAGCCAGAGCAGATACCCCTGAATCAGCGCCGGTATGCCTGGGTCAACCTCCCTAATATGTGGAACCGCTCCACGAGTGCTGTGCTCAGCTCTGAGCTCCCCTCGGAGGGGTGCTCACCATGTGCACACCTTTTGAATCCAGTCGTGATTTGCCCCGTTTTGACAGCGTGCCATCGTGGATGGATTTTTTTGATGGGGGTGTATGACTCCAGCGTATGGGCCTGATAATGAGACGCCAATGTATTATAATGACATTTCCCATGTTGAACGGTGGGAAACATGGCCCACCACTGACAGGCGGCAGCAGGCGATTGCGGCAAATTTTCACGGCGGCCTAAAAGGTGGAATTTGGCCTTCCCGTGATATTTTCTGCTCATGTCACCAAACTCGCTCGACGCAAACGGAAGCGGAAAATCCCGGCCATTGTGTTAAAATCAGTTCACCCTTTCCCCCGTCTACTGTGTTTCGGTGAGACAGACCTTTCCACTGCCACACATGGTTACCAGCACGTCTACTCAAGGCTCACATTTGGGAATGTATCAGTGGTAGCCACAGAAACCTATCCCAATGAGGAATTAATGAAAGGGTAATTTTAATTGACACAATACAGGTCACAACGTAAGCACTTTACAGCCACTGACTTACTTTTGAAATGCAATTTCTGTTGCAATGCTAGAAATCGGAAGGGCAGAAATTTAGCTGAGAAAAGTGACTTAGAAAAACATACTAATTTATGGTCAGGATTTTATGCATGTCTCTCCCCTGAGTTGAGCCATTTAGATCTCCATTCAGATCAGTGGGACTGTGATATCCCACTGGGCGGGAAGGACCATAAAATCCTGGCCTATATTATTGCTGAATATATGATTTCTTTAGTCTGGTTTTGGCAGAGGTGCTGAGGAGGACTTCAAACCTCAATCAGGCAGGAAGTTAGTGATGCATCTGAGCATCCGTCAAGACTATTGTCAGGGACGGGATTCTCTGAACCCCCCCCCCACCGGGTCGGAGAATCGCCGGGGGCTGGTGTCAATCCCGCCCTCGCCGTGTCCCGAAGTCTCCGGCACCTGAGATTCAGCGAGGGTGGGAATCGCGGCACGCTGGTCGACGGGCCCCCCGGTGGTTGACGCCACTCCACCACGCCGGGACCCCCCGCCCCGCCGGGTCAGGGAGAATCCCGGCCCAGGTGTAGACCTCATTCCAGTACAATTGAGTGCAAATGGCAATGTTCCAAAGCTGGATTCAGGATATGGTAAATCCGTGAGTGAGCTGGATGTTGGGACTAAAAGGGAGGGCGCAGAGATGACAGGGTGTGGTGTGGGGGCAGTGCAGTAGTCAGCAGAAGGCTGGAGAATTTTATGGGGCATTAAAAATGCTGCGACCACGCTGGATAGGCCGACCACCACCTTGTATCAATGGGATGGACCGCGCATCCTGCATGGTTCACTCATTTGTTCTTGATACTTATTAATGGGGTTCTATACGTGTCTTTGAACTGAACAGCAAACAGCCTCCTGTCAGTGTAGGTGGCATTGTTGGGCACCCATTTGCAGGCCTGCCTGAAAATCGCATAATAATAATAATCGCTTATTGCCACAAGTAGGCTCCAGTGAAGATACTGTGAAAAGCCCCCAGTCGCCACATTCTGGCGCCTGTTTGGGGAGGCGGCTATGGGAATTGAGCCCCCACTGCTGGCATTGTTCTGCATTTTAAGCCAGCTGTTTAGCCCACAGTGCTAAACCAGCACCAGGTGGCCTTTGAGTGCCCAATGGGCGAGATGTCCTGCCATTTTCAGCAGCCGCATCCTTGATAAATGGGGGAGGCGGCAATTGGAAATTGATCCCATTTCCCGTAACAGCCTCCCCGAACAGGCGCTGGATTGTGGCAACTAGGGGCTTTTCACAGTAACTTCATTTGAAGCCTACTCGTGACAATAAGCGATTTTCATTTCATTTCATTTTCCCCAGTTATCATCTATACCACTGCCCATCAGGAAGAAGGGAATGTCACAAGACTCAATTTGTGCTACATACGTTATAGTGCATCATGTTAACAGCATAGAAGCGGAATTTTTAACCCCACAGTATTTGTGGTCTAAATGAGCCTCCTGCCACCTTTCTTCATCAACATATTTTTCCATTGTTTTGTATCTCACGTGTTTACCTCATTTCCCCTTAAATGTATTGGGTTTCAGTGCACAGGGGTTATGGCACAGAAGGACTCCATTCGGTCCATTGGGCTTATGCCGACTCTCTGCAGAACAGTGCAGTCGGTTCCATTCTCTTGATCAATCCCTGAAGCTCTCTGGAAGTTTATTTCCCTCAAAGTTCCCATTCCAATTTTCTTTTGAAATCACCGATCATCTCCACTTCCACTGCCCTCGTAGGCAATGAATTCCAGATCATTCGTTACCACTCGCTGTGTAAAAAAGATATCAATTCCTCACATTCCCCTCCACATAAAACTTCTTCTAATATCAAATATGATTCAATATAATGTAGCGCAGAATCACTTGTTTTGTTTCAAAGTGTTTTTTTAAGGTGCAATTGGATTTAATTTAATTCAGTAGAGGATAGATTCAGCGGGTTGGTGTTAACAGCCAGTGTGGGAATGCTTTATACTCAAGTTATGTTGTTTGGTGGACATTACCTTGTGGTGCTCACACATACAAATGATAGGAAGGCAAGTATTTGGCAGTAAGATACCAACACTCACCTGAGAAGGAACAGTTGCCTATGTTCACTATTCTGTATGTACTCACACATCTGGAAACTGGAATTGGCTATTTTTGATATCAACCACCGTGTAGTAATAGTGCTGGTGTAGTAAAAATGTTAATCAGAGCCATGATCATATGATCAATGTGGAAATGAAGCATGTGGAAAGCATACCACCGTCAGGTTACCTGAGGTACATTGTTTGCAGGTTTATTGGCAACAGCTTATTTTTTTCCCATGCCTGACCGAATATTGGTTTTCTTTGGGGATTCTGGTCCTGATTTTAACTCTGAGCCAGTTTTGGTTGTTTTAAATCCTGGGCCTCACTTTCATTCCAATAAGCCCATTCCGCAACCATTCTGGGTGGGTCCCATTCAGAGATTTAGTGGTGTCTGAACTGTGCCACGTCCTGTAACCCGAGCTACAGCGGCACAGCCGGGGGCAAGGATGGTGCTGCCAGTGACCTGCAAAGTCGCAACGGGCCTAAATGACCTTCTGCTTGAAGCTGCCCTCACTTCCTTTCAGCTACTCGGTTCTGCAAAGCCGGGGAACCCAGCTGGCCACTGTAGAACATGCTAAGTAGGTAAAATCAGAAACATCGGGCAGGATTCTCCTGCCATTCGCTGGTGCACCCTTCCTCGTGGGTTTCCCAGCTGCACGGGGTGGTTTCAATGGGAAACCCCATTGACAAGTGGCGAGAGTAGCGAATCCCTCCACCAGCGAACTGCGTGCCAAATTCTCCGTCCTCGCCAGCAGCGGTAGTGGAGCCGACTCAAATCGGAGCATCCCGGCCATCGACCTCAAACATTGGCCGGAATTTTCCTGCACCGCCACCGCGGATTTTTCCGCGGCAACCGTTGAAATCTCCATCCACGTCGATGGGACTGGAAAATCCCACCGGCATGAAGGGCTGGAAAATTCCGACCGTTAACTCCATTTCTCGCCACAGATGCTGCCAGACCTGCTGCATATTTCCAGCATGTTCAGTTTTTAGTTCAGGTTTCCAGTAACCGCAGTATTTTTCTTCCCTTTAAATCAGAGGCTGCTGGCCTCATTAATATATTTAAATGATCAACCTGTCTCCTGGGACAGGATTGGCTGCCCGCTCCTTAATTGCCCTGCCTCTGCTAAATCTGGAAGTGGGCGTGTTGGGGGTGGGCCTGGTTTGAGATTTCACATTCCTAAATAATTTTTAACATCTGGCCCTGACCTGAAATCACCCATTTTTAGGGTTTTAAAAATCAGCTCTTTCGTATGGATATTCTGCAGGCCTATTTCTTCATGGATTTTGCAACGCATTTGTGGATACATGGTTTGGAGAATATTGCAGCAAGTGGCCACGGCTTCAAGAAATCCTAATTCTGTTAGGAAACTGTAGCTGTAGTGTGGGGACAACACACTGTTCACGCTGAGTTAGTGCTGCATTGCGCTGAGGTGGTAAATGGCCACCAGCGAATCTCTCAGCACAAGAATGTCTGTGTCTGCATCGTTTTCATGCAGAGACAATCGCAGCATTGGCACGGTGAGGTAATCATTTTTCAAGGGGTCACTGCCATGCTCTGTGCTCATTGCTCTACCCTCCCCCTACAATGCCTCATCCTTTGTTGTTGCTAATGCGGTAAGGCCGGAGCCAGAATATGAGCTCAAGTTTTCATTGACTCACCCAGACTTACTTTGCATTTTCTGAGCACAACAGACAGCCTGAATTGGCAGGGATCTGCCCTGAAGTACTCAAAGCTGATTTAACTGTTCTGGATATGCAGAAGCATTCAAGCAGCATCAGAACACACACAGATGGACATTGGAGCTCTGATTTTACCCACAAGGAGGATTAATGTGTGGTGGGGAAAGTGGGGCGGTGGGGTGCAGTGCACAGGAAACCCTCAAGGTGTCTGCAGAGCGAGGCCCGGGATATTCGAACGCCCTGGCTGATTTGCCGGCGCTTTCGAGTGAAAGTGGAGGAAGTCAATTCAGTGTCAAGCAGGCGTGAGTGGAATCTTGGGCAACTAGAAATGTTTTCAGCGAGCACCTTGCGTGCGCTCAGACTGCTCTGGAGTGGTCCTCTTTTAAGGTGCCGCATGGCCAAGCAAAAATATGTTTAAATGTATTTTGCACTAAAGTGATCAGGGATCTGCAGAATTCGAAAACAAATTAGAGGGGGAAAGGTAAGTGGTGGGGAAGAGGGGGAATGTTAGGAGGTGGCTGGCATCAGGAGGCGTTGCGATCAGGGCAGAGAGGCCACGTGGGCAGGAGTCCTCTCCCGAGCCAATAGCAAGCTAAAACAAATGAAAATAAATGTTCTTCTCTGGGTGCCTCCTGACTCCTCAACCTGGTAGGTTTAGCCTGGTGGAAAAGACCTCAAATTTAGATGGCTGCCAGATACCGATGGCATCATCAGAGCCCGATTTGCATATTTAGGAATAGAGACTGCCTGAATGTAAGCTTCCCTTCTGCTTAAAGAACATAGAACATAGAACAGTACAGCACAGAACAGGCCCTTCGGCCCTCGATGTTGTGCCGAGCAATGATCACCCTACTCAAACCCACGTATCCACCCTATACCCGTAACCCTTAACCTCACTTTTTAAGGACACTACGGGCTATTTAGCATGGCCAATCTACCTAACCCGCACATCTTTGGACTGTGGGAGGAAACCGGAGCACCCGGAGGAAACCCACGCACACACGGGGAGGACGTGCAGACTCCACACAGACAGTGACCCAGCCGGGAATCGAACCTGGGACCCTGGAGCTGTGAAGCATTTATGCTAACCACCATGCTACCGTGCTGCCCAGGCTAATATTGGGATCTGTGAAGAAGGAGGCAGGATCTGAATGGGTAAATCAAGTTTCAGCTACCCGTCTGTCTGGTTTCTGTCAAACACCTCTCTTGTATCACTGTGCACTATAACAAAGTTTCTTACACCTCTGGAACTTGGATTTGGGGCGACTGGGGTACGGAGATAGGACCGGGGTGTTACGCTAGGTAGGGTGCTCTTTCCAAGGGTCGGTGCAGATTCGATGGGCCGAATGGCCTCCTTCTGCACTGTAGAGATTCTATGATTCTATGATTGGCAGGCCAGCTGGAGGTCAGTCACGTGAATGTACAATGTCCCACGACATTAATCTCACCCTGGTGACCCTCGTAAGCTATTGGAGTTCAGTCCCGTCTCTACAAAGATAAGCTTGTTTCTCGATGGGCAAAGGCGAACCGTGATGTTACTCAGCAGGGCCACTCAATCAGGATCTACCGAGACAGAAGCGCAGACCTGTCAAGGAGACATGCAGCATTCAACAACATCACCGCCCCACTTTCCCCACCACACCAGAGGTGAAAGAAACAATGTCCCACGACATTAATCAAAGAAGAGCAGTTCTGCCTGCAGGACATAGGGCCAATATTTGTTCCTTAGCCAACACCACCCAAATCTATAACAATGCTGTTTGTGGGACCTTGTTAGGCACAAAATGAATGCATTATGTCCTTATTTTAGAACAATGATCACATTTCAACGGTCCTTCGTTAGATCTAAAACACTTTTGGCCATCCTGAGATGATGAAAGACGTTGTGTGAAATGAAAGTCCTTATTTCATTCCTTTTAGAGCAAGGGACTCCATCCTAATTCCTGTGAAATAAAATCTTCAACATGAAATTTTAACTTTTATACAAAATGGAGTTTGTGGTTGGCACATTAAAATTGAATTAATTATTGATAAAATACAGTTCCTTAATGCTTTTACCCTATGATACTGTCATTGAGTACTGGTTTGGCTTCACACTGATGCAGGATAGTGGACAGCAGCTTGAATTGATCATCAGCGCTCAACCAGGCACAAAAGCCGAGTGGAAGGCCTCGATTATAACCAACTGCCAGACGAGGATAATGCTTTAAAAATGTCATCCTCTTCAAAAACCTTGTGAGCCAGGAGGAGCAGATGTGCTCCCTCAAGGTCCCACAAACAAGTCTTTGGGCCTCCCCATCCTATGGCCTTCTTCCTCACTGATCTTCAGAGGCTGTCTTATAGCATCATAGAATTTACAGTGCAGAAGGAGGCCATTCGGCCCATCGAGTCTGCACCGGCTCTTGGAAAGAGCACCCTACTCAAGGTCAACACCTCCACCCTATCCCCATAACCCAGTAACCCCACCCAGCACTAAGGGCAATTTTGGACACTACGGGCAATTTAGCATGGCCAATCCACCTAACCTGCACATCTTTGGACTGTGGGGGGAAACCGGAGCACCCGGAAGAAACCCACGCACACACGGGGAGGATGTGCAGACTCCGCACAGACAGTGACCCAAGCCGGAATCGAACCTGGGACCCTGGAGCTGTGAAGCAGTTGCGCTATCCACAATGCCACCGTGCTGCCCGTCTTGCTCTTACCTCACCATAGTCAGCAGGAAAACAATTTCCCAGCCGCAAGGGAATGCACTTCTGCCTTGCCCCTCTGGCCAAAAGCTATCCCCAGCTAACACCAATTTCCCCACACACCTGCTGACCAGCCAGTGAATCTGGCTAGAGTCAGTTTGGATTCGCAAAATTTTACTAAAACATCAGCTGCGTTACTGCACCCCTGGGTGTGCCAGCCATGCCATTTGTGTGATAAGTGTCAGTCGTGGCTCACTTCTCAGTCAGGAGGTTGTGTTGGCAGGACCCAATTCAACAGTGCCAGTATCTCAGCGCTGAGGGAGTGCCTTGTCAGAGGCGTTGACTTTTCAATGAGACATTAAACCAAGCTCCCTTCTGCTCCCTCAAGTAGTGGACTTGACGTTGTTGAATGCTGCATGTCTCCTTGACAGGTCTGCGCTTCTGTCTCGGTAGATCCTGATTGAGTGGCCCTGCTGAGTAACATCACGGTTCTCCTTTGCCCATCAAGAAACATGCTTCTTATCTTTCTAGAGACGGGACTGGACTCCAATGGCTTTTGGGGGTCACTAGGGTGAGGTTTTGGCTGAAGGGTATAGTGGGCTCGGCCTAGCTCTGGGGGTTTACGGGATGTATCTTGGCCCACCACCTTTTTGAATCATGCTGACATAAACTCTATTCAGGTTCGGCCTTCAGTCCTTTCTGGTATACCAACAATGGGTAAGTTTTGTCACCTTGACCAGTTTTCCAGGTCATCGACTTTAGCCCACAATGACATACTCTCCTTAATCGCCCCAGTCAGCCTGGACTCTAGTGTACTGACCCTGTCACTGTGGTCCGAAGGGGTCGTCATGATGTTGGTAACAGTGTTGGCGTGAGAGTTGACAGCTAATCGAATGGTGTCAAGAGAAGACCGAATAGGACCCAACTATTCGTCCAATGAATTTTTCAGCTTCAAGCCAAAGTTTATTGGGATTTATTGAACTCAGTGACCAGAACTTCGCTCAGAGTTTCGGTTGTTAGAAGCAGTGGGGAGCCGGCTGCCATTTTAGCTGTTGCCGTTTCGGCAGGAGTATCTTTATCATTTCATATTTTCCAGCCGATATGTTTTAAATTCTCGGGCATATTTGAAAAAAAACATGTTCCTTGAGTGTTTAAATTAATTTTTGTGGTGGCAAATAACAAAAGGCTTGTTGGGGGGAACACTACGTGTGTTTTGCCTACATCACGCAACAGGAAGAGCTCTGACATATTTCATTATGCAACCGAGAGTTTTGCACCATATTCCGTGATGGGCAGGCTCGACGGCACATCGTCCGCCATTGTCTCCAGGCGCCATATTGAAAAGGTGGCCAACATCACTGGCCCACCAATGAGAAGATGAACCTCCTGGAAATGAAGACAGATCTCCAGGAATATTCTTAGGCTAGAATTTTGAACCTCTGCAGGAGATCCAGAAGCTCCACCTGCAGACGTTCCCCCTTCCCACTGCTGTGGTGTACCTGAGTCCAATGCTGCTGGCCGCCTCCATTCAAACATCTGGAGGCAACCCCAGGTATTGTTCAGGTGAACCCTGACATCTGCATGCCAAATTGTTCCAGATGTATTGTGCATCGGCGTGTTTTCTGATTGGTGTTGTGGAGAATTGGAAGTGGGGGGAAGATTCTGGTTGAGCCTTCATCTGCATCCTATTAATCAGGATGCAAATCAGTTTCACTAGTTGGCACTGGCACCAACCTTTGCCAGGGGAGGTGCCAAGGCATTGCCCGGGCATGAAACACTACCCCAGGGGCTATACTCACCTTTGCACCCCTGGAGAGATCCCCTCGACTGATTCATGTTATTAAAAAGCTGTCGTAAACATTGCTGATGTGATGTCACGGTGGCGAGACATGAATATTTAGTGAGGGGGGAATCATGTGGCGGGGAGGCCCATTAATAATATTAAAATTTATCAGAATTCATTTAAATGAGATCTTTGTGGGCGTGAAGCTCATGATGCCACTGTCCAGGGACGGGGAAAATCGGGAAATGCGACCTCTCTGTGGGGAATTACCTTTCCCGATTCTCTCTGGATTTTCCACCCGCCTCACCGTTCACTCTGATGACAATTGGGGGCTACAAATTGCCCCCGTAGATTTGGAAAATACTGTTGTAAGATGAAGGTCTGACCATGACTGAATAGGAAGCGGTGTGACCCACAAACCTGATATCAATCCATTATTACCCAAGTCCACTGCCTGCAGAAAATTGTTGTTTATCTTTTCTGAGTCTGTCAATGGAGTACTTTGTGACTTGAATATCACACCATCAGGTTATTGTTAATGAATCACAGTTTAAATGATTGGTTTGCTTCTGTTAGTAAAGTAAGAACATAGCAGAGCATTACACCAATGACTAAAGGTTAACTTTGAGTGAACTAAACAAATTAGGGCAGCATGGTGGCACAGTGGTTAGCACTGCTGCCTCATGGTGGCGAAAACATGGGTTCTATCGCGGCCCAGGGTCACTGTCCATGTGGAGTTTGCACATTCTCCCCGTGCCTGTGCGGGTCTCACCCCCACAACCCAAAGATGTGCAGGTTAGGTGGATTGGCAACGCTAAATTGCCCCTTAATAAAAAAAAAGTAAACAAATTAGTAATTTAATTTACACAATAATTAAAATATTTTGCGTGAGATTTCGGTGAGTGTATCATACTTTGTATATGACTCTCTTGTGAAGCACCCTGGAATGTTTTATTACACTAAAGGTGTTATATTAATATAAATTGTTGTTGTAGAATTTGTTTTCTGATGTGCTCCTCAAGTTATTAGCAGCTGCATTACAACGTTCTGGTTGTGGATGCCATCGGTTAATTCAAAGATTAGTTCCTGTGCCTTTTGATGGCATTTTCTTTCCTCGAGGGTCCCATTATCCTCCACCAGGTGCTCATCCACCCCAAGCTGTCGTCACTCTGGAGATGATCGGAGTGGGTCCGGCTCTTGAGTGCTTCCGTTGTACAGAACCCGGGTCAGGTTCTACCTGATTGGCACAGATTAAATTCAGGATCTGTCAGCTCTCTCATGTCTCCAAGGTGGGTATGTAACCTTGGGCACGGAACCAGCGGAAACTGGGGTTGACGCCATCCTCTCTGATTGTAAGATTAAGGGAAATGGAGACATTTCTCCTGTGCAGGGGTTAATTTGATGCACAAATCATCATTATACATCAAGGCGTCTATAATACTTTCTTCCTTATTCTGAGAGTCACAGAGGACGTTTTCTTGTTGTCATATTTGAATAGCCTGCCAATGTCTGGAGGCTCCAGCATGACCTTCTGCAGGAAGTATTACCTGGTTTAGCTTCTCGATCCTGGTGACCGGTTTATTAAATCACCACCTCTCAAGGTGGCATGTTATGGTAACACTCGGTCATGAGCAGCCACAGGCAGTGCTGCCGACTGTTGTCATGGTAACACTCGGTCATGAGCAGTCACAGGCAGTGTCGTCGACTGTTGTCATGGTAACACTCGGTCATGAGCAGTCATAGGCAGTGCCGTCGACTGTTGTTATGGTAACACTTGGTCATGAGCAGTCACAGGCAGTGCCGTCGACTGTTGTCATGGTAACACTCGGTCATGAGCAGTCACAGGCAGTGCTGCCGACTGTTGTTATGGTAACACTCGGTCATGAACAGTCATAGGCAGTGCCGTCGACTGTGTTATGGTGACACTCGGTCATGAGCAGTCACAGGCAGTGCCGCCGACTGTTGTTATGGCAACACTCGGTCATGAGCAGTCACAGGCAGTGCTGTCGACTGTCGTTATGGTAACATTCGATCATGAGCAGTTACAGGCAGTGCCGCCGACAGTTGCTATGGTAACACTCGGTCATGAGCATCAGAGGCAGTGTTCTCACATTAGCAGGTTTTAATATTTGGCCTGATTTTCTTTTGACAGTGAAGGCCTAAAATGAGAAAACATTTACCGCATGGGAAAATAGGAGCATAGGCCCAGGAGGAGACATTCAGCTCTACCATTCACTTAGATCTTGGTTAATTCCTATCTCAACTCAATTTACCGGTGTTTGTTCCATTTACCTCTTTGCATCATTCCGTAAATGTAAGTCATCACTTACACTTTAGAAAATTACGATTGGCCGTCGGGTTGCCAACCCTCCAGGACTGGCCTGGAGTCTCCATGAATTGAAGATCCACCCTGAGGGAAAAAACCATCAGGGCATTAAACAGAAAGTTGTCATTTTCTTTGAACATCTCTCTTTACCAGAATGATGTGAGGTAGACTGGCCATACTAAATTGCCCATTGGCGCCCAAAGGTTATGATAATAGGGTGGGGGGAGGGCCCAGGTAGGGTGCTCTTTTGGAGGGTCAGTGCAGACTCGAAGGGCTCTGCACTGTAGGGATTCTATGATATAGAAATATTGAAAATAGGAAACAAAAGGTTGTTTGGCTGACCGCATGATCCAATCGGGTAATGAGTCTTTTTGCTTTCCAATTGGTGTAGGGAGGCAGTGTGTGACAGGGATGGATGTGTTGGCCGACTAACAGCTGGAGCGTGTGGGATGAGTCATGTGATGAAACCTCCGGGAATACATGTAATCGCAGTTGGCAACCTGAGCATCCACAGGTGTTTGGAAGACAGAGTTCCTAGTTTCCCCACCCCTTTTGGCGAAAAGAAAATGGTTCTTGATTCCACTCCTAAATAGCCTTGTTCTAATTATGCCTCCTTGTTTTGGATTTGGATATCTGCCCCATCAGAATCTTTTAAATAGCACAATTATTTCATAGATTTTTACAGTACAGAAGGAGGCCATTTGGCCCATCGAGTCTGCACCAGCTCTTGGAAAGAGCACCCTACCCATGTCCACTTCCCCGTCCCATCCCTGTAATCCTACCTAATCTTTGGATACCAAGGGGCAATTTAGCATGGCCAATCCACCTAACCTGCACATCTTTGGACTGTGGAAGGAAACCGGAGCACCCGGAGGAAACCCACGCAGACACAGGGAGAACGAGCAGACTCCGCACAGACAGTTATCCGAGGCTGGAATTGAACCTGGGTCCCTGGCGCTGTGAGACAGCAGTCCCAACCACTGTGCCACCATGCTGCCCATCTATAAGACAATACTCCAGTTTGCTTTTCTTGGCTTCAAAGCACGTAAAATCACATTTGAGGACATTGAGCTCCATCTCTCATGGTTCTGCGCACTCACAATTTCATGGAAGCTGAATTATAAAAGTGAGGGAATTATGCGTCGTTTGTATCGAGCCTGGATCGGATTCTACTTGAGTGCGAAGATTAAATTCAGGAGTTGTAAGTTTCTCAAACCTCCCAAGATAGGTAAGCAACCAGGGTGATTTTAACTGTCCACCTGCCTTGGGGAAACTGGAATTAAAGCCATTGCCCATCTAGTTATAAAATGAAGAAAATTGAGACATATTGAAGGATTGATTTGATGCACAAATCATCATTATAGATAAATGAGTCGACAATATATTTTTTTTAATTCATTTTTTTTACGGGATATGGGCGTCGCTGGCTAGGCCAGTATTTGTAAATGCCTAATTGCCCTTGAGAAGGTGGTGGTGAGTTGCTTTATTCAACCACTGCAGTCCATATGGTGTAGGTACACCCACTGTGCTATTAGGGAGGGAGTTCCAGGAATTTGACCCAGCAACAGTGAATGAACAGTGATATATTTCCAAGCCAGGATGATGATTGACTTGGAGGGGAATTTCCAGATGGTGCTGTTCCCATGGTTCTACTTCTGGATAGTACTGGTTGTGGATTTGGAAGGTGCTGCCTAAGGAACCTTGGTGAGTTCCTACAGCGCATTTTGTAGATGGTACACACGGCTGCTACAGTGTGTGGAAGGAGTGAATGTTTTTGGAAGGGGTGCCAATCAAGTAGGTTTCTTTGTCCCGGATGGTGTTGGGCCTTTTGTGTGTTGTTGGAGCTGCACTCCTCCAGGCAAGCAGGAGTATTCCATGAAACTCCTGACTTGTGCCTTGCACATGGTGGACAGGTTTAGGGGAGACAGGAGGCGAGTTAGTCACCACAGGATTCCTAGCCTCTGACCTGCACTCGTAGCCATAGTAGTCAAATGGCTAATCCAGTCCAGTTTTTTATCAATGGTAATCTCCAAGATATTGATAGTGGGGGATTCAGTTATGGTTATGCCATTGAATGTCAAGGGCTAATGGTTTGATTCTCTCTTATTGGAGATGGTCATTGCCTGGCACTTGGGTGGTGTAAATGCCACTTGCCACTTGTCAGCCTACGCCTGGATATTGTTGAGACCTATTGAATTTGCATGTAGACTGCTTCATTTCCTGAGGAGACATGAATGGTGCTGAACATTGTGCAATCATCAGTGAACATTCCCACATCTGCCCTTATGATGGAAGGGAGGTCATTGATGAAGCAGCTGAGGATGGTTGGGCCTAAGACACTACCCTGAGGATCTCCTGCAGTGATGTTCTGGAATTGAGATGATTGACTTCCAACCACCACAACCATTTCCTTTGTGTCAGATATGACTCCAACCAGTGGGGAGTTTCCCCCTGATTCCCATTGACCCAGTTTTACTTGGACTCCTTGATGTCATTGTGGTAGTATGACTAGGGTGATTACGGTACCCTAGAACCAAGCTGCCATTGGTGCAGAAGACTCGCTGTCCATTGGCCCAGGCAAGTCATGTGCCTCTCTGCCAATTGGCTGAGGCTAGTCATGTGACTCCCTACCGATTGGCTGAGAGGAAGGTAGCTCCGCCTACGAGGTGAGGTATAAGAACCCGAACCGGCTGGCAGTCGGCCTTTCTCTGTACGTCTACTGCCGGGCACACATCTAGCGTATTATAGCCTGTCGTTTGGAACTACCTCTTGCCTCGTGTCCGATTGATGGTGCATCAATTTAATACACTAGAATTTAGTGTAAATAAAATACCGAACAAGCGCACCTGATTAAGGCTTCCCGCCCCTTTGAACGTCTCAGCATGGACTTCAAAGGTCCCCTCCCCTCCAACAACCGCAACACGTATTTCCTAAACGTGATTGATGAGTATTCCCGCTTCCCTTTCACCATCCCCTGCCCTGAAATGACCACGACAACCATCATAAAAGCCCTCCACTCCATCTTCTCCCTGTTCGGCTACCCCGCGTACATCCACAGCGATCGGGGGTCCTCCTTTATGAGTGACGAGCTGCGACAATTCCTGCTCATCAGGGGCATCGCCTCTAGCAGGACGACCAGCTATAACCCTCGGAGCAACGGACAGGTCGAGAGGGAGAACGGTACGGTCTGGAAGACCGTCTTGCTGGCCCTACGGTCCAGAAATCTCCCAGTCTCCCACTGGCAGGAGGTCCTCCCAGACGCCCTCCACTCTATTCGGTCACTCCTCTGTACTGCCACGAATCAAACACCTAATGAACGTCTTCTTGTTTTTCCCAAGAAGTCTTCCTCAGGGACCCCGCTCCCGACCTGGCTGGCCACCCCCGGGCCCATCCTGCTCCGGAAGCATGTGCGGGTGCACAAGTCCGACCTTTTGGTTGAAAGAGTCCAGCTACTCCACGCGAACCCGCAGAATGCTTACGTGGAGTATCCCGACGAACAACAGGACACAATCTCTCTCCGGGATCTGTCATCCGCCGGAGTGCGACCACACCCCCCAGCACCTGCACCCCCCTCCAGTCCCCACCGCCCCCAGCGCCCCTCCCCCCGCTCCCACCGGCGCCCCCGCAACCCGGCGCACAGGAACCCCCTCCCCTGGCCCAGCCACCGCTAGCTCCGACCAGGGGTATGGACACAGGACCACGACCGCTTCTCCTGGAGTCACGGACGACCACCGCTCCAACGTCACCGACGCCGCTGCGCAGGTCCAGCAGGACATCGGAGGCACCCATCCGGCTGATCGAGTCAATTTGATGTACTGATGGGCTTTATGGACTCTTGTGTTCCTGTATATGTTCCTTGCCTGTTCTTCGTTTTTTTTGCTTGTTCCCTTGTACACTGTAAATAGTAGTATCGCTTCCTTGCACATTAGTCACAGGCCAGTGGACAGCCATAGATACCTCGGTACAGCTTAAAACATCTCTAGTCATACTACCAGTCTCACGCACCTGCGGGGCAAACCCCCCCCCCCCCCCCTCTCCTCCCCCCCCCTCCCCCGCTTCTTTCTCAACAAGGGGTGAATGTGGTAGTATGACTAGGGTGATTACGGTACCCTAGAACCAAGCTGCCATTGGTGCAGAAGACTCGCTGTCCATTTGCCCAGGCAAGTCATGTGCCTCTCTGCCAATGGGCTGAGGCTAGTCATGTGATTCCCCACCGATTGGCTGAGAGGAAGGTAGCTCCGCCTACGAGGCAGGGTATAAGAACCCGTACCGGCTGGAAGTCGGCCTTTCTCTGTACGTCTACTGCCGGGCACGCATCTAGTGTATTAAAGCCTGTCATTTGGAACTACCTCTCGCCTCGTGTCCGATTGATGGTGCATCAGTCATATTCTGTCAAATGCTGCCTTGATGTCAAGGGCAGCCACTCTCACCTCACCTCAGGCATTCAGCTCAAGTCTTCAATACTGTTACAGGAATATTGTCAGGGCCCATAGCCTTTGCAGTATCCAGTGCCTTCAGCTGTTTCTTGGTATCAAATGGTGTGAATCATATTGGCTGGAGACTGACTCCTGTGATGCTGGGGACCTCCAGAGGAGACCAAGATGGATCATTCACTCGGCATTTTTGGCTGAAGCTTGTTGAAAATGCTTCAGCCTTGTCTTTTGCACTGATGTGCTGGGCTCCTCCATCATTGAAATGGGGATATTTGTGGAGTCTCCGCCTCCAGTGAGTTGTTTCATTGTCCACCACCATTCACAACTGGATGTGACAGGACTCCAGAGCTTAGATCTGATCCATTGGTTGTTGGATTTCCTAGTCTGTCTATCACTTGCTGCTTATGTTGTTTGGAATGCAAGTATACCAGTGTTGTAGCTTCACCAGGTTGACTCCTCAGTTTTCGGTATTCCTGATGTTGCTCCTGGCATGCTCTCCTACACTCTTCATTGAACCAGGATTGATCCCTGACTTGGTGGTAATTGTAGAGTTGGGGATTTGCCATGGCCATGAGTTTGCAGATTGTGGTTGAGTAAAATTCTGCTGCCGCTGATGTCCCACAGCGCCTCATGGATGCCTAGTTTTGAGTTGCTAGATCTGTTCTGAATCTATCCCATTTCGCACCTAATGCCACACAACACGATGGCGGGTATGCTCAGTGTGAAGACGGGACTTCATCTCCACAAGGACTGTGTGATGGTAACTCCTACCGATGCTTTCATGGACAGATATATCTGCAGCAGGCAAGTTGGTGAGGATGAGGTCAAGTATGCTTTGTTCCCTCAGCACCTGGTGCAGACCCAGTCTAGCAGCTATGTCTTTTAGGATTTGGCCAGCTTGATCAGTAATGTGCTACCGCGCCACTATTTGGGATGGGCATTGAAGTTCCCCCACCCAGAGTTCATTCTGTGCCCTTGCCACCCTCAGTGCTTCCTCCAAGTGGTGTACAACATGGACAAGTACTGATTCATCAGCTGATGGTGGCCGGTACGTGGTAATCAGCAGCAGGTTTCCTTGCCCATGTTTAACCTGAAGACTTGAGACTTCATGGGGTCCAGAGTCTATGTTGAGGACTCCCACGGCAACTCCCTCCTGACTGTATACCACTGTGCTGCCACCTCTGCTGGGTCTGTGAGACAGGACATACCCAGGAATGGTGGTAGTGGTGTCTGGGGTCATTGTAAGGTATGATTCTGTGAGTATGACTATGTCAAGCTGTTGCTTGACTAGTGAGACAGCTCTCTCAACTTTGGCACAAACCCCCAGATGTTAGGAAGGAGAACTTTGGAGGGTCAGCAGGGCTGGGTTTGCTGTTGTTGTTTCTAGTGCCTAAGTTAATTTCGGGTGGTTCCTACTGTTTTCTTCCTTTATAGTGACTTTGTAGCAGTTGAATACCCTGAGTGGCTTGCTGGTCCACTTCAGAGGGTATTTAAGAATCAACCACATTACTGTGGATCTGGGGTCACATGTAGGCCAGACCAGGTAGGCACTGATGTGTTAGGCAGGTTGATTCAAAGTGGACTGCACTCGATGCAGGGAAGTTAGAAACAGACGTCTAACACTTGAGAAGATCCAACTGTTCTATTCAACTAAAGAACTGATAAACATATTCAGCTGTGGGTCGACACTATACTGGTCTGACTGGTGACCTTGTAGTAGCCTGACCAGACTTACTAGCTACCGCATGGTGTTTGCACTTGCTAGCTCGTGGTCTCTGACTGTCTCAGTAGCTGGGCCCCGAAAGAGCGGGAAACCTAGCATGCACAGGGATCCGGGAAAAGTGAAATGGCCACCCCCCTCGATGCTCAGGCCCTGCATCTGTGCGATGGCCTGCACCCTTTCTGCCGCCCTGATGTGGGAGTAACGATTCTTGGCATGCTCATAGACAAGGCACGTTTCAATAGCGACAGACGGGGTTAACTGTTTGATTTCAAGGAGCTGCTGCTGCAGGGAGTCAGAGTGGACCCCGAAAATGATCTGATCCCGGATCATGGAATCAGCCGTTGAGACATAGTTACATGACTGCGCTAGGATGCGGAGATGGGTCAAGAAGAAGTGAAAAGGTTCATCCCTACCCTGAAGCCTTTGCTCGAAGATGTGCCGTTCAAAGCTCTCATTCTCCTCAATGTCGCAGTGGCTGCCGAACTTCAGCAGGACTGTTTTGAATTTCGTTTTGTCTTCGCCTTTAGTGAACGTAAGCGAGTAGTAGATATGGATGGCGTGATCCCCCGCGGTGGAGAGAAATAGTGCGATCTTCCTGGCATCCGATGCTGCCTTGAGGTCGGAGGCCACGATGTACAAGGGGAACTTTTGCTTGAAGGTTTTCCAGTTGGCGCTGAGGGTGCCGGAGATGCGGAGCTGCGGAGGAGGTTGGATGTTTTCCATTTCACTGGATGGCTGCTTGCTGGTCAATGCTGATTCACTCGAGGTAGGTCCGTCAAGATCAGTGCCACTCTGGTACCATGATGTGTTAGGCAGGTTGGTTCGATGTGGACTGCACTCGATGCAGGGAAGTTAGAAACAGATGTCTAACACTGGAGAAGATCCAACACTGTTTTATTCAACTAAAGAACTGCCTGGTGACCTTGTAGCAGCCTAACCAGACTTACTAGCTACCGCATGGTGTTTGCACTTGCGAGCTCGTGGACTCTGACTGTCTGAGTAGCTGGTTCCCGAGAGTGCGGGAAACCTAGTGCCCTCTGGCTTTATAGTGGTAGTGTCCTGTCTGGTGATTGGCTGTATTGTGTTGTATGCTTACTGGTCATCTTATGTGTCAATCACTGCCTGTCTGCATCTCATTATACACATGAGTGGATATTATGACAGTAATTATTCTTCCATTTCTATTGCTATCAACTGGTGCAATTCTTATTTGTCTAATTATAACCAGAATATCATTTTGTGTGTGTCCTCCTGCTCCCGCACCATGACCACTGGGGGGGTCGGAGAATCGCCCGGAGCCGGTGTCAATCCCGCCCCCGGCGTGTCCCGAATTCTCTGACCCCCGGGATTCGGCAGGGGCGGGAATCACGCGGCGCCGGGCCCCCACGCCGGTCAGAGGGCCCCCCGCGCCGATCAGCGGGCCCCCCGTGGCGATTCTCCGGCCCGCGATGGTCGAAGTCCCGCCGCTGATAGGCCTCTCCCGCCGGCATGGTTTAAACCACCTACCGGACCGGCGGGATTGGCGGCGCGGGCGGGCTCCGGGGTCCGAGGGGGGGGGGGGGCGCGGGGCGAACTGAACCCGGGGGGTGCCCCCACGTTGGCCTGGCCCGCGATCGGGGCTCACCGATTGGCGGGCGGGCCTGTGCCGTGGGGGCACTCTTTTTCTTCCGCCTCAGCCATGGCCTTCACCATGGCTGAGGCAGAAGAGACCGCCTCCCCCGCGCATGTGCCGGTATGACGTCAGCAGCCGCTGACGCTCCGGTGCATGCGCGGACTTACGCCGGCCTTAGAAGTCCGTTCGGCCCCGGCTAGCGTGGCGCCAAAAGCTGTTCACGCCAACCGGCGGAGTGGGAACCACTCCGGCGCGGGCCTAGCCCCTCAATGTGAGGGCTTGGCCCCTAAAGGTGAATTCCGCACCTTTGGGGCTGCCCGACGCCGGAGTGGTTCACGCCACTCCAAGACGCCGGGACCCCACGCCCCGCCGAGTAGGGGAGAATCCTGGCCCTGATTTCCAGAGTCGCTCCCGTGCTATCACAGACTTTGACATAAATAGAGCATTTGCATAAATGGACTCTTTCTTGCAAAAGTGAACTTGTCAATTATTAATAACTCCTGTTGCAGTACAGATGGCAAGCAGGGTTAATGTGATCTCTGGCTGCAGTTCGGTTGGCCCTAGTTACAGAAGTACAGTGCAGTGATAATTATGCTGAAATATCAGCAGTGCTGCATTACATTCATTCGATTCATTTTTTCAATACGCCTTGTTTAGAAGAACAAAATGGGGCAGGGACTACAGTCCCAGGAACGCACAGAAGCAATTTCAAGACAATTCTTTCTGTTGCAACTTTTAAACCTTAGATTTCTGCAAGTGCATTGAAATTCTTACCTCCCTGAACAAGCCTATTTTCATATTAAAGGTTTCAGTTTATAACTGTGATGCAGGCAAACATTAATAATGCAGTAATAAAGCTTTTCAAGTCAAAGGGAAGTTTAATCACTGTAACATAAATGAATTGCACAAAGAAACCCCAAATCAAAATAAAAGTAAAACAGCTATTTTTTCAAAAGTTATTGAAGTGAAACCAAACCATTTATGAATATTGCGTTCCAATATTTGTTGTAGCAATGGCTGTTTATTCAGCTCAATAAACATAAACGTTTTCTTAAAATCCATGAATCAGATGATACTTTTAAATCTCACCATTGATGTCCCATTAAAACTCCATCAGCTACAATCTACCTTCACGAACAGGCTATTTGCTTTAAATGGCTATTCCTGCTGAATGGAGTTAAATGCAACTTGCTTCAAGAATCAAAGTCAAAGGAGTGACTAAACTTAACAGTATGAGAGGGCTAAATTAGTATGCATGATAAAACTGGCACAATTGCTGAGGCATTTGAGTGTGGTTAATAATTAAATCCATTAACAAAAGTTTGGTTGTCAGACTTCATTGAATTTCTATCTCTAATTCTTGAAACAAAAATATTATTCAAGTTTATTTTTTCAATAGATTACCCTCCACTTCTGCCCCAAAGTTTTATGCCTTTTTGACATATTGGCCCAGTAATGCCAGCCTACTTACACAGCCGGACCCTGATGCCAATTCTTTGTCTTTACCTTACTCGCTCCATACTTACACAGCCAGACCCTGATGTCAATTCTTTGTCTTCACCGTACTCGCTCCATAAATGGTGTAGATGCCGTGATCAATGCAAGAATTTCAGATATACTGTATTATATGTATTTGGTGTAGTAAGGGTTAAAAGCCTGGCTTAGTGTGTGTGTGACTGCTGCAGTTGCGTTTTTAAAAATCCTGATCTGCAAGGCAACTCTGTTTTGGGAACCAGCCATGCAATTAAAGCATCGTAAAAAGATTGCATGAATGGATTTTTGTTTGGATTAAGGGGGTTCCCTGTGGAGTATTTAATTGGAGATCTTTGTGTTCAGTTAATCATATAATGTAACTAATGGGAGGAGCTAGAGTACCAGGCATTTTAGCGGAGATTATCATAGAATTTACAGTGCAGAAGGAGGCCATTCGGCCCATCGAATCTGCACCGGCTCTTGGAAAACGCACCCTACCCAAGGTCAACACCTCCACCCTATCCCCATAACCCAGTACCCCCACCCAACACTAAGGGCAATTTTGGACACTATTGAAGCAATTGTGCCATCCACAATGCTACCGTGCTGCTCCCACAATGCTACCGTGCAGCCCTGCTGTTCAGTGGATTCTTGGAAGTCAAACCATGAAGATAGTTTCTGAAGACTTCAGTTGGCGATTCTGCATTGATCTGACAGGATTCAGGACTATCACTTGAAACAGTCTCAAAGAACATCTCTTAAGCAGGTACGCCTGGGTCTGCTAACTGTACTTAGAAGTGGATTGGGTACTGAGATGGTTTTGTTGTTTGAGTGGAAGTAAATATAGCAGTTAAGGGTTATTGTGTCACTGTATTGATGAGCACATTCTAAGCAGTAATTGTGAGCTATTTTCTTGTACGACGTTGAAGATATTAGATAGATAGAACAGTACAGCACAGAACAGGCCCTTTGGCCCTCGATGTTGTGCCAAGCAATGATCACCCTACTCAAACCCACGTATCCACCCTATACCCGTAACCCAACAACTCCCCCCCCCCTTAACCTTACTTTTTTTTTAGGACACTAGGGGCAATTTAGCATGGCCAATCCACCTAACCTGCACATGTTTGGACTGTGGGAGGAAACCGGAGCACCCGGAGGAAACCCACGCACACACGGGGAGGACGTGCAGACTCCGCACAGACAGCGACCCAGCCGGGAATCGAACCTGGGACCCTGGAGCTGTGAAGCATTTATGCTAACCACCATGCTACCGTGCTGCCCACATATTTTAACACTGTTAGTAATAAAGTTTGTTTTTAATATACTATATCTATTTTGTGTGAAATCACTCCTGGAGCGAGGTACTGTGGCGACTAGGGGCTTTACACAGTAACTTCATTGCAGTGTTAATGTAAGCCGACTGGTGACAATAAAATATATTATTATTATTGTTCCTCACAGTCTTACAAAATTAAAATGAAATATTGGGGTTTTTGTCCAGGATCCAAGCTAATGTTGGGGTTTAGTCCAGGATCATATTAGCGCCTGCCATCAGTATACTAATGCCCCAACATTGGAAATTGGGATGGAGTCAGAAGGTCCTTCTCACCCAAGATCTGCTTCCAGCAGGCCTATATTAGAAATTCAGCCACAAGAAAAAGGCATCAGACTTCAGGATGGATGTGAAGATTTAGAGTGGGTTAAGAGAGATATTAGAACAGAACAAGGAATGTGAAGTTGAGAAAAAAATCTGGAGGAGCTGTGTTTGTTCTCCTTAGAGCTGAGAAGGTTAAGGAGCAATTTAACAAAGGTGTTCACTATTCTGACGTGTGATGATGGACTAAATAAGGAGAATCATAAGGACAGCACGGTAGTATTGTGGATAGCACAATTGCTTCACAGCTCCAGGGTCCCAGGTTTGATTCCGGCTTGGGTCACTGTCTGTGCGGAGTCTGCACATCCTCCCCGCGTGTGCGTGGGTTTCCTCCGGGTGCTCCGGTTTCCTCCCATAGTCACAAAGATGTGCAGGTTAGGTGGATTGGCCATGCTAAATTGCCCTTAGTGTCCAAAATTGCCCTTAGTGTTGGGTGGGGTTACTGGGTTATAGGGATAGGGTGGAGGTGTTGACCTTGGGTAGGGTGCTCTTTCCAATAGCCGGTGCAGACTCGATGGGCTGAATGGCCTCCTTCTGCACTGTAAATTCTATGAAATCTATGACACCATCAGGATGCTGATTTAAGATCATTGAAAAAAGGACCAAAATCAGGAGAAAACGAGGAAAGCGGCGTTCTGATCTGGAATGTACTGCCAGAAAGAATGGTGAAAACAGATTAAATTATAATTTTCTGAAGGAGATCAGATAGTTACTTGAAGGGGACAGATTTGTAAGCCAATGGGGAAAGGGCAGGGTAGTGCAACTGAATAAATAACTCTTTCAAAGAGCAGGGACAGATAGAATGGGGCAAATGTCCTGTTTTTGTGATGTCTCGTTTTAGGATTCTATTAGTTTAAACGCCATTCATATCATTGCTGTTTAGTGGGACTGGCAGCAGTGTTTACCCGCACAACAATACTCTTTCAAAGTAATTTTTTCTTGTGAATTGCTTTGCAATCCTTCTGAGAAACATGCGACAGCAACATACGTTTTGAATTTCTGCCAATTTGAATAGCTGGTTTGCTGAGGAACGCTTTCGGGCAGCACGGTAGCATGGTGGTTAGCATAAATGCTTCACAGCTCCAGGGTCCCAGGTTCGATTCCCGGCTGGGTCGCTGTCTGTGCGGAGTCTGCACGTCCTCCCCGTGTGTGCGTGGGTTTCCTCTGGGTGCTCCGGTTTCCTCCCACAGTCCAAAGATGTGCGGGTTAGGTGGATTGGCCATGCTAAATTGCCCGTAGTGTCCTAAAAAGTAAGGTTAAGGGGGGGGTTGTTGGGTTACGGGTATAGGGTGGATACGTGGGTTTGAGTAGGGTGATCATGGCTCGGCTCAACATCGAGGGCTGAAGGGCCTGTTCTGTGCTGTACTGTTCTATGTTCTATATGTTTACAAATAGAAACACCTGCTGCAAAAGATACAATTATTGATAGCACATTAAGATTAAAACAATAGGGCCTTGGTACGACTTCCGGTTGTGGCTATGCGGAGCTAAGCCGCACGTTCGGCAGCTCCCGCTTTAATAGGACTTGTGGGCTCTTTTAAGGGCCCCAAACGGCGCTGATTTGACGATTCCCGGTGGATAAAGGGGTCTGGAGCAAAACCCCCCGGGATTTATGGTGCGGACTCGAAATGGGGCGAGAAGAAAAACGGCAGCAGCTCCCCTGGAAAAGCGGGGGAAGATGGACAAAATGGCAGCCGGTGGAGCCCCCTGAGGAGTGGAGGCAATGGGCTGAGGAGCAGCAGGTGGCCCTTCTGCGCTATTTCACGGAGCTGAAAGGGGAGTTGTTGGAATCCCTGAAGGTGACGATGAGTAAGCTGCTGGAGACCCAGACAACCCAGGGTGCAGCGATCCTTGAGTTGCAGCAGCAGGCCTCTGAGCGCGAGGAGGCGGTTTCGGCCCTCGTGGGGAAGGTGGAGATATACGAGGCACTTCATAAAAAGTGGCAAGATCGGTTCAAGGAGATGGAGCTTCGGTCACGGAGGAAGAACCTGCGGATCCTGGGCCTCGAGGAGGAGCTGGAGGGGTCGGACCTGCCGGCCTATGTGGCCGTGATGTTGAACTCGCTGGTGGGGGCAGGATCCTTCCATCTGCCCCTGGAGTTGGAGGGGGCACACAGAGTACTGGCCAGGCGGCCTAAGGCGAATGAACGCCCACGGGCGGTGCTGGTGCGGTTCCATCGGTTCAGTGACCGGGAGTGTGTTCTCCGATGGGCCAAGAAGGTGAAGAGTAGTAAGTGGGAGAATTCGGTAGAGTGTATCTACCAGGACTGGTGTGCGGAGGTGGCCAAGCGGAGAGCTCGGTTTAACTGGACGAAGGCGGTGCTCCATGGAAAGCAGTTGAAGTTCGGCATGTTGCCGCCTGCGCGCCTGTGGGTCACCTACAAGGACCGGCATCACTATTTTGAGTCCCCGGAGGAAGCGTGGGCCTTTGTGCAGGCTGAAAAGCTGGACTCGAACTAGAGGTTGGGGGCTGTGGGAGTATTTGCATTCATGTATCATTGTTTATGCTGTAGCGGGTTATTCTGTTTGTTTTTGTTTTTTCTCTCGCTTTCGGACGATGTGGGTTATGGTATTGTGTTCTAAGGGGGGTACTGGGGTTTGTGGTTGATCTGTGTCTTTGTTTGTACGGAGTTGGTGGTTGGGTTGGGACTGCGGTTTGGGAGCTGCGTTGGTGGAGTGGGGCAGTGTGAAAGCGCGGGCTTTTCTCTGGTTTCCCGCGCTGCGGGACTAGGGGGTGGAGCTGGTGGCGAGGGGCGTGGTTATTAGACCTGGTTTCCCGCGCTGAAGCGGTGCCCAGGAACTGATGCAGGGGAGGAGGGGGGACCTCATATCGGGAGGGGTCGGAGTTAGAGCGGGAGCTGTCGGGGTCAGCAGAAGTCAGCTGGCTCACGGGAGTACAGTGGAGGGAGCGTCGCGGCTAGGAGGGGTCCTAGCCGGGGGGGGGGGGGGGGGGGGGGGGGGGGGGGGGAATACGGGTTGCTGCTGGATTGGCCAGGGAGGAGTTGGTGCGGGTCGGGGGAGTCTGGGTGAGGTTCTAACATCGTGGGAAACGGGCCGAATGGGTGATGGCCAGGGGCGAGCAGTCGATGGGCTATGGCTAGTCGACGGGGGAGGGGGGCGGGGTGCCGCCGATCCGGCTGATTACGTGGAACGTGAGGGGGTTGAATGGGCCGGTTAAGCGGGCCCGGGTGTTTTCGCATCTGAAGGGGCTGAAGGCGGACGTGGCCATGCTCCAGGAGACCCACCTGAAGGTGGCGGACCAGGTCCGTCTGAGGAAGGGGTGGGTGGGGCAGGTTTTCCACTCAGGGCTCGACTCGAAGAACCGGGGGGTGGCGATCCTGGTGAGGAAGAGGGCGGCGTTTGAGGCGTCTGAGGTGGTGGCTGATAGTGGCGGCAGATATGTGATGGTGAGCGGTAAGCTGCAGGGGGAGAGGGTGGTGTTGGTTAATGTGTACGCCCCAAATTGGGATGATGCTGGTTTCATGAGGCGTATGTTGGGCCGCATTCCTGGCCTGGAGGTGGGGGGCTTGATCATGGGGGGGGACTTCAATACGGTGCTGGATCCCCTACTGGATCGTTCTAGTTCAAGGACAGGCAGGAGGCCGGCGGCGGCCAAGGTGTTGAGGGGGTTTATGGACCAGATGGGAGGAGTGGATCCCTGGAGGTTCGGGAGGCCAAGGGCTCGGGAGTACTCTTTTTTCTCCCATGTGCACAGGGTTTATTCCCACATTGATTTCTTTGTTCTGAGTAGGGGACTGGTCCCGAGGGTGGAGGAGGCCGAGTATTCGGCTATTGCGATTCCGGACCATGCTCCGCATTGGGTGGATCTGAAGATGGGGGAGGTGCGGGACCAGCGCCCGCTTTGGCGTTTGGACGTGGGGTTGTTGGCTGAGGCAGAGGTGCGTAGGAGGGTTCGGGGATGTATCGAGAGGTACCTCGAGGTCAATGATATTGGGGAGGTCTAGGTGGGGATGGTGTGGGAGGCTCTGAAGGCAGTGATTAGGGGGGAGCTGATCTCCATCCGAGCCCATAGGGAGAGGGGGGTGAGGAGGGAGAGGGAGAGACTGGTGGAGGAGCTGTTGAGTGTGGATAGGAGGTACGCGGAGGCCCCGGAGGAGGGATTGCTGGGGGAGCGGCGTAGCTTGCAGGCCAAGTTTGATTTATTGACCACCAGAAAGGCGGAGACACAGTGGAGGAAGGCGCAGGGAGCGGTCTATGAGTATGGAGAGAAGGCAAGCAGGATGCTGGCGCACCAGCTTCGTAAGCGGGACGCGGCTAGGGAGATTGGTGGAGTGAAGGATAGAGATGGGAATGTGGTGCGGCAGGGGGCAAAGGTCAATGAGGTATTTAGGGACTTCTATAGCGAACTGTACCGGTCAGAGCCGCCGATGGTGGGAGGGGGAATGGAGAGTTTTTTGGACAGGCTCCGATTTCCAAGGGTGCAGGAGGAGCAGGTGGAGGGACTGGGGGCGCCGATCGAGTTGGAGGAGCTGGTCAGTGGGATTGGCCACATGCAGTCGGGGAAGGCGCCGGGACCGGATGGGTTCCCGGTTGAATTTTATAAGAAATATACGGACCTGCTGGGCCCCTTGTTGGTTAGGACCTTCAACGAGGCATGGGAGGGGGGTGATCTGCCCCCGACGATGTCTCGGGCACTAATCTCCCTGATCCTGAGGCGTGATAAGGACCCCTTGTAGTGCGGTTCATAGAGGCCGATTTAACTGCTGAATGTAGACGCCAAGTTGTTGACGAAGATCTTGGCCACTAGAATAGAGGATTGGGTGCCGGGGGTGGTACATGAAGATGAGACGGGTTTTGTGAAGGGGAGGCAGCTGAACACGAACGTGCGAAGGCTGCTAAATGTGATAATGATGCCGGCAGCAGAAGGAGAGGTGGAGATTGTGGTGGCATTGGATGCGGAGAAGGCCTTTGACAGGGTTGAGTGGGGGTACTTGTGGGAGGTGTTGGAGAGGTTCGAGTTTGGGGTGGGGTTTATTAAATGGGTGAGGTTGCTGTACGAGGCCCCGATGGCGAGTGTAGCGACGAATGGGAGGAGGTCCGAGTACTTCAGGCTCCACCGTGGGACGAGGCAGGGGTGCCCCCTGTCCCCCTTGCTTTTTGCGCTGGCAATTGAGCCTCTTGCCATGGCTCTCAGGGAGTCGGGGAGGTGGAGGGCCCTGGTGCGGGGTGGGGAGGAGCACCGAGTGTCGCTGTATGCAGACGACTTGCTGTTGTATGTAGCAGACCCGGTGTGGGGAATGCCGGAGGTGATGGAGATTCTTGCTGAGTTCGGGAGTTTCTCGGGATATAAATTGAACCTGGGCAAGAGTGAGCTGTTTGTCGTACACCCGGGAGATCAGGAAGAGGGGGATTGGTAGGCTCCCGCTAAAGAGGGCAGTGAGGAGTTTTAGGTACCTGGGGGTTCAGGTGGCTAGGAGCTGGGGGACTCTGCACAAGCTCAATTTTACTAGGTTGGTGGAGCAGATGGAGGAGGAATTTAAAAGGTGGGACATGCTGCTGTTGTCGTTGGCGGGTAGAGTACAGTCCGTTACAATGACGGTGCTCCCGAGGTTTTTGTTTTTGTTTCAGTGCCTCCCCATTTTAGTTCCGAGGGCCTTTTTTAGGAGGGTGAACAGCAGCATTCTGGGATTTGTTTGGGCGTACGGGACTCCGAGGGTAAGGAGGGTCTTTTTGGAGCGGGGCAGGGATAGAGGGGGGCTGGTGCTGCCCAACCTCTCTGGGTACTATTGGGCGGCTAATGTCTCGATGGTACGCAAGTGGGTAATGGAGGGGGAGGGGGAAGCATGGAAAAGGATGGAGATGGCGTCCTGCGGAGGCACGAGCCTGAAGGCACTGGTAACGGCGCCGTTGCCGCTCCCTCCAACGAGGTACACCACGAGCCCGGTGGTGGTGGCCACCCTCAAATTTGGGGGCAGTGGAGGCGGCACAGGGGGGAAGTGGGGGGCTCGATTTGCTTATTGTTAATTTATTTTGTTGTTTATTGGGGTTGGGGGGGTTGGGGGGGGTTTGTTATATGCGTTGTTACGGGTGCCGGGGGGTGTTTATTATTATTGTTATTGTTATTATTATTTTGTTGATATATATTTTTCAAAAAATTACAATAAAAATTATTTTTAAAAAAAAGATTAAAACAATAGAGTTATAAGCAACAATCTTGCAAGCTACCTATCAAATATGTGCAATTTGATGCGGTCCTTTTGATGCTATGACATTATTGTATCGCCATTGCCATCAAACAAAAATAAAATCATTTCCAAGCCAGTGCCATTGTACAAACTCCATGCAACGCTGAAGCTGAGGTCAGTTCCCGGAACACGCTGTACTTAGCCAGCCCTAAAACTCCTCAATTTGGCAAGGCATTTTCACAAAGCAGTAATGAGGTAATATTGATGTAGCTTTAAGCATAAGTCCTGCGCTCTGGTACAACTGTTAACGCATTGTATACATTGGCATATAATCATCACAGGGACTGCAGCACTGCAAAAAGGTAACTCACCACCACCTTCTCAAGGGGCAATTAGGAATGGGCAACAAATGGTGGTTTTTGCCAGTGACGCCCGCATGAATAAATAGGTAATTAGCACAATTATTCAAAGTTACTTATCAATTCTACATGTAGGGTTTGTTATACAGTAATGGTGGAAATTGAGAGTGGTTACAACATGTAATAAACATTTTATTAATCATAAATCTTCTTAATTTCCAAGTATTTAGTCCAAAATGGCCACAAATTCATATAAAATTCATTCGTATGCAGAACATAAACCGGGATTCTCCAGCCCTGCCTTGGCCAGACCTGTTGTTGGGATGCAGTGAGCCAGCCCAAGGTCTATTGGGTGCGATTCTCCGCCAATGCGGAGAGTCGTGAAGGCTGCCGTGAAACCGGCTGTGTTTCACGGCAGCCTCCACGCCCCCTCCCGGGACCCGATTCTGCTCCCCGGTCGGGGGTAGCAGCAGGGCCCCGTGAACCTCGGCATCGCAGGCTTAGCGAAATTCGCTAAGCCCGCGCGCCAAAGTTAACGGCGGCTGACACGCACGATGACGTCAGCCGCGCATGCGCGGATTGGATGGCTCCAACTTGCGCATGCATGGATGATGTCATCGCGCATATGCGTGAAACCCGCGCATGCGCGGGCCGGTATGCCCCTCAGCCGTTCCGCGGACTGATCCAGCAGGGCGGCGGAGGAACAAAGAGTGCGCGGGGTTCGGACCCGCTGCCCGCGATCGGTGCCCACTGATCGCGGGCCCATGGCACCCTTGGCACAGCCGTGGTGCGGACGTGCCAATCGGTGCCATGTTTCCCCAGAACGGCACTTTGCGGCCGTTTTCACGAACGGTGAGAGCAGGTGTGTTGCTGTTCGTGAAAACGGCCGTAAAGGCCTGGGAACTCGGCCAATCGGCTAGGGGAGAATCGCTGCTCGCCGTAAAAAAACGGTGAGCAGCGATTCGTGTCGGGGGGCGGGCGTGGGGGGGGGAGAATAGCGGGAGGTCGGGAAAAATGTCGGGAAGGCCCTCCCGCTATTCTCCGACCCGTCGTGGGGGGCGGAGAATCGTGCCCATGTCTTTCAGGGCATGGAAATATCCCAGCAGTGAGTGGGGCCAGAACCCCTGGCCATTATCTTCATGTATATAGTCTACTGCTTTTTTATTTTAATTAATTCAGGGAATGAAATTGCATCACTTGTAACTGAGAAGGCTTGGTGAACTGGCAATCAGTCAGATAAGCTGGTTTCTAATAGATTAATATCTATTGAGGTGTGCGCAATGTACATGCAGGAGCTGGATGTACCAACTGCAAAAGGTGTTTACAGTTTTGAAGACCAGCTGGCTACAGAGCACAAGTTGGAGAGCAACCGTTCTTCGCAATTTGCCCACCCTGTCGCCCCACAATTTTACTTAAAATAACCTGGGGAAAGGAAAGGCTTTGGCACCATGGACTTGGCTCTTGCCATGTTGTGCATCAATGCACCTTTTGGAATTCTGATTTTTTTTTTAAAAGGAGGAGGAAGAGCAGAAGAAAGAGAGGGGTGCCAGTCAGCGGACGTTTCATGACATGAAGATAAGCCCACCTTCTGCTCGCTAACACCTGGGCAGAGGTGCACTCAGCCTGGATTGATTCAACTCACTCAAACTCTGAGGACTCCGACTTCATTGGGAATGCAGCCCAGGCAGAATTACACTGTCTTCTGCAGCACGGTAGCATTGTGGATAGCACAATTGCTTCGCAGCTCCAGAGTCCCAGGTTCGATTCCGGCTTGGGTCACTGATGCATGTGTGCGTAGGTTTCCTCCGGGTGCTCCGGTTTCCTCCCACAGTCCAAAGATGTGCAGGTTAGGTGGATTGGCCATGATAAATTGCCCTTAGTGTCCAAAATTGCCCTTAGTGTTGGATGGGGTTACTGGGTTATGGGGATAGGGTGGAGGTGTGGACCTTGGGTAGGGTGCTCTTTCCAAGAGCCGGTGCAGACTCGATGGGCCGAATGGCCTCCTTCTGCACTGTAAATTCTATGATAACCTGAGCTGTAACTAAATCTCGACACAAACAAAGCATTGGCCGGGATCGAAGGTCATTTCAGCCTTTAACATTTATAACTCAGGCGTATTTCTGAAATGTGACATTAATCCTTTATTCGGCAGATGGCCTGAAATGACAAAGAGGCCAAGCTAACTCATATCCACCTCAGACAACATAATGTCTATTTTTGCAACCATACAATTCCAGATGTTCAAGTTCCATCAGTCGTACCCAAAACTTCTCAGTGTCTTTTCTTTTTGCCTGTCACTTTCCACCTTCAGCCTGGACGGAGCCCACCATCAAAGATGAGGTTCCTCTTAAAGCTTTCTCAATATTTTGTAAGTTTCTCTCCCAATGTAGCAACTTCCCTTTAAGAAGCTTTGGCCCCGAAAGCTGCATCAACATCACAATGTTCAAATTTCCATTTGCTTGTTCTCTGTACCAGGCTAAGGATGCACTTGAAACTGTTATTACAATCATGAGTTGTATAAGATTATATTTTGGAACTGTACCTTTAAATTCAGGGTGAACAAAGAGGGTCATGGGATTTGTTCTGCAATCTGCCTGGCAGGAAATCTGCGCAGTTTGATTGTTGGAGATCAAAGGAAGAATCAGATTGTTTTATTGAGAAGGTAGTGCAAGGTACTTACACCTGGAGACAATGGCAGCAGTGTCTGAGTTTTCAAATAGCAGGAGTTCCTCAAAGTCCGAGAAATACGTTGCAGTTATCGGGTTGTAAAGAGCTGGTCTGTAAACAGTCTATTTACTTCAAAGATGAAAGGGGTCCGTGGTGAAGGATAGCCATTCAGCAGTTCTACCTGGATGCAAGGTTAATGTGTTTTACGCTGTCAGAGGGAAGAAGGCAGAGGAAGTCATTTTTGAGGTCAGGTTACAGACTTCCCTATAAATCGATGAATATCACAGACAGGCAGCAGTTCTGGGTGGTCAGCAGAAAGAGGAAACTGTTTGGCCTTGTGAGCTAGCACAGCTAGATGCAGATATGAGAGGGCCCCTAGCGAAGAGATGCATCCCACAGCCTTCTAAGGATTCTGAGAGTTTCATCCTGGCATGACCTGGGAGAAGAATTATCACTGCTGGAGATGGATTTGGTTAACTCCCTCAAAACTGAGCAAGGCACCTCGAAGTTAGTATTTGGAGGCTCAGAGAAACTGGATTACTTGCTTGTATTCCATTGGGGCAGGGAGGGTGAGGTGTGTGATAAGTATAAAGGGGGAATGTTCCTTGCTGTAGCTTAAAGTACAAGAAAATAGTGTTTAGCCACAGAATCCCTACAGTCCAGAAGGAGACCATTCAGCCCATCGGGTCTGCACCAGCCCTTGGAAAGAGCACCCTATCTAGGCCCATACCCCCACCCTATTCCCTTAACCAAATAACCCCACCTAACGTTTTGGACACTATGGGGCAATTTATCATGGCCACTCCACTTAACCTGCATATCTTTGGACTGTGGGAGGAAACTGAAGCACCCGGAGGAAACTCACACAGACACGGGGAGAATGTGCAAACTGCACTGACAACCACCCGAGGCCGGAATTGAACCCAGGTCCCTGGCGCTGTGAGGTAGCAGTGCCAACCATTGTGCCACCATGTCACGCTGGCAATAGTGCTCTTAGCTATTTGTCATGGTAATATTTTCAAAATGTGAAATCTTGCCATATCGTTCTATCAGTTCGTAACTGGAAGTTCAAATCTCTTTTTAAATATTATTGGTCTCTACAGAGATCGCAACACTTTGAAGAATTGTATGAATGAGTTGCATTGGGGAAATTTGCATACCCTCAGCGCTGTACACTTCTGACTAGATTTATATCATGTAATAATAATTCAGGATTTCACCACATCAGGGAAATCTACCCCAAGGTATATCATATATATATATACCATATATAGGTTATGTGTTTTATTATATGTTGGTCTATTCAATTGTATCTCATACACAACAAATCAATCTAAATTATTACCACTGCGAGTCTCTATTACACCCATTGTACCAGCTGTTTCTCCATAGCCAGGAAGAACACAATTTGTGTGATTAATGGCTCACTGTCACATGGAGACTGCAGATCTTGGCAGACCAACACTTAGATCCCTTAATGGACTGGCAACATGAAACACACAATTGAGAGGGTGCCCTCTTCATCAATCAATACTTTATTTGCACAAGTGCCCATTAAACCTGAGCTGCACATTGAGTGCAACCCTCGCAGACGGGACTTTGAGTCTGAATCAAACAGCAAGGATTGTTTAAAAATAGCCACTATGGAGCTGATTAATGAACTGGCAGGCTCGACAGAGTGAAACCTGGACCACTGCAATTAATTATAATTCACGCTTATAATTGTGGCGTTTTTAAAGGATAAGCTTGCAGACCACAAATTTACAAACAATCAAGAGCTTTATTAAAAGGTGTTTGCTCTACAGGCTTTTGGGATAGACTGCCCGTTTGCCCGTGCAAATGGCCGATGATGTCATCAATATGTCACATGATTGGACTCTTAAGTGACCTTGTTCCAACTAGGAACAACCATGAGTACACAATACTTTCCTCCCATTTACATCAGTAGTTCCTGCAATGAACACACCTCAACATTAACAATCAAAATTTGCAGTATGACAATTATAAACAGAACTGTCAATAAGTTTCGGAATACATCAATTTCTATACGTCAGCGAACCTCAGGGGTCTGCTTTTTCGTGTTGACTGCAACCTTTGCTGTTTTTGGTTTCGTTTGGACATCGTCCTTAGTTGTCTCAACCGGAGTCGCCGTAGAGTTCGGAGGTTGACTGAGTGTTGAAGTGTCCTCAACTGGGATACTGTCTTCCACAGTTGTTTCTGATAATGTCAGGCTCTCAGGAATGTCTATGTCTTCACTTGGCACAGTTTGTTGCTGACTCTCGGTTGACTCGGTCTCTGACAAGCTAGATCAGCATGTCTCTTCCACACCAAATCATTCCAGGTTTGAATGGTGCAGAAGATAGGTCCTGTCTGTGTTAAGACGTTGGCAGGTAATCCACTTTTTCACTGGTGTATTAGTTTCCTCGCCAATACTCCTGACATTTCTGAAAAAACACGGCGTTTAGCCCAGTTCTTATGTCGTAAATCCTGACATTGCTGTTTCCTCTCGACAATTTCTCTGTCTTAGACGGCTTCAGCAATCAAAATGCTGCGCGTAACTGACGTTTTACCATTGTCTGAGCAAAGTCTTTCAGCCAACCCATTTGTGGCAGGATGCGAGGAGTGGAGGGGATGTGTTGGATTCCATTCTCCTTCGGATGGTTCGTGAATTCTTGTGAAATGAGCTGTGGTCCATTGTCGCTAACAAGTTGTTCAAGGTATTGAACTTGATGATCAGCCATGATCAGAATGAAATGGCGGAGCAGGCTCGAAGGGCCAAATGGCCTCCTCCTGCTTCTCTTTTCCATCTGTGTTCAGGGTAACCAAACAAATCATCTCACCCAGATTTTCTGTTGTTCTCTCCGGGGTTGTAGTCTTCACACCGGTGGCTTCAGGCCGTTTTGAGTGCTCGCCTGTCTCAATAAAACACACTCATCCCATGAATGGGCCGCATAAGCTACATGAACTCTTTGCCATGGCCCTTCTGGCCATTGCCATGGGTGTAATGGCTAGTGGCACAGGTTTCAAACCTTTGCACAAGCCATCACATGCCTGCCTTCTCCTCATTCACTATTGAGAGCCCTTGCCACAAATAGTATTTTTCTGGCTACCTCCTTCATCCTTACTATCCCACAATGACTTTTATGAAGTTGTTGTAAGACACGTGTTCTTTAACAATGGTGGATGGTGACCCGCCTTCCCCAGAGGAGACGACCACCTCGATAATTTGAGTCTTTCGGGTAACATACGGCTTCAACTCCAGGTTTGCTCCCATGGTCCATGCCATGAAGTACCATGACCGTAACTTCTGACAGCAGTGGGGTTATTTCTGGTATACTTCTGAACTTGTCCATGGCTACAGGAGTGTTGATGACTTATTTGAAATAGAAAATATTTCCACTCGAACTAGTTCATTGACGACTCATTAGGGTAAAGGTGATCTGGAGAATCCACGGCGTCCCATGGAGATTTGGTTGATGATATTTTAATCGTGCATTTATGTTGCCGACAACAGCAAGGCCAATCTCTGCACCTGGCTCGCTGCTAGAGATGGAACACTGGTGTGCAGCCCAAGTATCGATGTCAGTGGTCGATGATCCGTTAGTAAAGTAAATTCCTTCCATATTGGGTTTGGTAAAAACGTTTGATTCTGAAAGGATGCCAAGAGCTTCCTTCTTTATCTGTGCATAATTCAGTTCTACTTTGTTCAAAGATCTTGATGCAAATGCGATTGGCTGCTCTTCACCATTGAGCATTATGGGTGAAACCAGTGCTCCCAACCCTACCGGTTGATGTGTCGCAAGCCAGTTTCAAGGGTAACTTTGGATCAAAGTGTGTCAGGACCTCTGACTTTAGTAGTGCCTCTTTAGCTTGTATGAAGACCTTCTTTCACTGATCCACCCATTTCCATTCCTGTCTTGATACAATAAGTTGTGTAAACACTTGAGAACAGTTGCTAGATTAGGGATAAACTTTCCATCGTAGTTTAGTAAGTGCAAAAGCAAAATTGATTGACGTTTTGAGGTGCAGGTGCCTCAGTTAGGGCCTTTACTTTTGAAGGTGATCTGTGCATCCCCTTTGCATTTATGATGTGCCCCAGGTATTCAGTCGACGATTTGAAGAATTCACATTTATATCTGAATAGCCCTTTGTATGTCATGATTGTCAAATATTGTCGTGAATCTGAATCCACATTTATCGAGTGATAAGCTTGACTAAGGTCAACTTTACTGAAATGCTGCCCTCCAAACAACCCAGTAAATAAATCATCAATTAAAGGCAGAAGTACTGCTCCGCACACAGTACCGGATTGATAGTGACTTTAAAATCGGCAAATATGTGTACTGAATCATTTTTTTCATCACGGGCACTATCGGCGAGATCCAATCACTTACATTAACTAAATCGAGGAACCCCGTCTTTTAAAAAAAATAAATTTAGAGTACCCAATTATTTTTTCCAATTAAGGGGCAATTTAACGTGGCCAATCCACCTAACCTGCACATCTTTGGGTTGTGGGGGCGAAACCCACGCAGACACGGGGAGAATGTGAAAACTCCTCACAGACAGTGACCCAGGGCCAGGATTCGAACCCAGGTCCTCAGCACCTTAGGCAGCAATGCTAACCACTGTGCCACCATGCTGCCCGAGGAACCCCATCTTAACCAGTCTCCTTAATTCTGCCTCGACCTGAGGCCTGATGGCAATATGCACTGACCTCGCTTTTGAGCATCTTGCTTGGCTTTCATCCTTAATCTTTAGCTTGACTGAGATCTCTTTCATGCTTCCCAGCTCTCCATTAAAGACAATGGCATGTTTCTTTAAAATCTTTGGTAAACCTGCTTCAGCCTCTGGTATGAGATTAACCTCGGCCCAGTTTAGAACATAGAACATAGAACAGTACAGCACAGAACAGGCCCTTCAGCCCTCAATGTTGTGCCGAGCCATGATCACCCTACTCAAACCCACGTATCCACCCTATACCGTAACCCAACAACCCCCCCTTAATCTTACTTTTTGTAGGACACTACGGGCAATTTAGCATGGCCAATCCACCTAACCCACACATCTTTGGACTGTGGGAGGAAACCGGAGCACCCGGAGGAAACCCACGCACACAGGGGGAGAACGTGCAGACTCCACACAGACAGTGACCCAGCCGGGAATCGAACCTGGGATCCTGGAGCTGTGAAGCATTTATGCTAACCACCATGCTACCCTGCTGCCCCAAGTTTAGTTGGATTCTCTCCAGCTAGGTTCTCCAATTAGGGTTGGATAGTTACCTTTAACGACAAGTCTGCGGTCTGTCTGTTTAGCTGCACATTTACATTGATACAGCCCCTCAGCGGAACCACTTCCCCAGTATAAGTTGTTTGTACTATCTTTGAGGGTTTAAAGGTGAGATGCCATAGTTCCTCTTAGTAAGCAGTTTCTGGTACCAACAAAACCGCTGCTTAAATGTCCACCTCCATTTTCACCGGTAACCAGCAAAGGAATGACCCAGTTACTGCCTGGGTGTCCACAATGGCCAGTACTTTCAACAACAGTGCATCATCTGACTGTGATTCTGGTCCTTTTTCGCACCCACATGGACCCTTTCCCTTCTACTTGGTTTCCCATTTGATACACTTGGTTCTTGGTTTTTATAGTTCTTTTTTGGAACTTGTTGTTTCTTTCCCAACTCACATGGTCAACATGTCCCATTTTACCGCAGTTTTATCACTGCTGACGATCCACAGCAGGCAGAGGAAGGAATGCGACAGTGAACTGGCCTTGAAGGGATGCTGCAGCCCAGGATTTTGCCGATGACATGCCCCTGGGTCCAGTCAACCCAGAGTTGTTGGGGATGCAAAGGCAGAGTTGTGAGCATCAGGAAGGGATGACAGCAAGGGCAGCACGGTGGCGCAGTGGTTAGCACTGCTGCCTACGGCGCTGAGGACCCGGGTTGGAATCCCGGCCCTGGGTCAGTGTCTATGTGGAGTTTGCACATTCTCCCCATGTCAGCGTGGGTTTCACCGCCGCAATCCAAAGATGTGCAGGGTAGGTGGATTGGTCAAGCTAAATTGCCCCTTAATTGGAAAAAATTGATTGGGTACTCTAAATTTATTTAAAAAAAAGGAAGGAATGACAGCATGCGTCCTCAGACTGCAAGTCTGACTGGAGTAGTCCTATCGCCTTCTGTCCGAGGAGATGGTGCCATCACTCCAACACAACAAGGCTAACGCAGCGAGGTGGCATCTACAGTGGAGGCCTTGGTGCAGGATGTGCTCTCCATGGTGGGAGTTGTCTGCTCCATGGTTCAGCTCATGACTTTCATAGTTGAGGGCATGAGTGTCATCGTCAGAGCACAGCAGGGCTTCTGGATCTCACTCCAGCCGTTCCTCTATCCCATGGAGGAATCCAAGGGCCTCAGGGCATCCGAAGGGAAGGGGATCGGCAGGGGCACAGCATTCCACCCTGGAGACCCTGGACGTGTCCAGCCCATCTGGCACCAGCTCCCTGTGGGCAACACACCTCCAGCCTGATGCGACCATCAATTCACACAAAACCAGGAGCAGAAGTAAACTGTGACTTTAATCAATGAGAACAGTGCCTGCCTGCGACTAGTCTGTTAGTGGGAGCCGCCTGCAGGGCGACTGCTCTTTATACCTCCCCACAAGGGGTGGAGCCAGGGGCGGAGCCCACACAGGCCCCAACATGCTACATTATAGGTAATACCATACAATGGTCCATAGGTGGAGCCCAGATGGGCAACAGCGTAATACAGATAAGTACATGGTGAATTGTTACAGCAATACATTCACCACATAGCCCCACACACCAAAGAGAGCGGCACTGCCCACCAGTGCAGCCTGAAAGTCGGCCAGGGCCCAAAATGTCCAGGCCCCCCCGGGAACGCCCACCAAGGTCATCTCGTGGATGATAGCAGCCTGCCTCAACCTGATATGTGGATCCTGAAGATCCACCTCGATGTAGCAGGAGGGTGTAAGAAATTATCGGCATCTAGTGGGAACTAGTAGAGATAAGTCACCATTGTAATATCGCTCTTGTATTAAACATCACTTTGTTCACCAGTACAGATCCTCCACGCTGTCATTTCATAACGCTATGCTTCGCAAACCCCTGTGCAAACTCAGTGTTTCTTCCATGTGGGGTGTGCGAATGGCAGCGCGATCTGCTGCTGGCATGGCCCGCCCCCAGCCTTCCCCCAAACACTCAATCCATAGAAAGTAACCCCCCCCCCCTCCAACATCAACGCTCAGGCCTCTCATGTCTGCCACTCCTTTCCTGTAGCCCGCCCACCTCATGCGTAAGGTGGAGAAAAGCACCAGGAGCCCTGACCTCAGAGGGGGCAGCAGTAGCTGAGATTTGTCATCACCATTTCTAACCCTGTGATAAGACTGTCCATTGTCAGGACTCGTTCAGCTCTCTGCCAGACAGGAGTCAGACATATCGGTGCATTGGAGACGAGCATTGCACGGTCCTCAATGCAAGTCATCACCATTCTCCTACAACGTTGCGGCTAATGGCTTTAGTGCCCTGCATATGAACGTAGGAACCATCACGAGGACCTCCCGCAAGCATCACATTGATGAGTAGATGTCAGACCCATGGTGGGAGAGCTCTTCATTCCCTAGTCGTTGGAAAGACGGAGGTTGAGGGGGGACCTGATTGAGGTCTACAAATTATGAGAGGTATGGACAGGATGATAGCAACAAGCTTTTTCCAAGAGTGGGGGTGTCAATTACAAGGGATCACGATTTCAAGGTGAGAGGGGGAAAGTTTAAGGGAGATATGCGTGGAAACTTTTTTACGCAGAGCATGGTGGGTGCCTGGAACGCTTTGCCAGCAGAGGTGGTAGAGGCGGGCACGATAGCATCATTTAAGATGCATCTGGACAGATATATGAACGGGGGGAACAGA